>NW_022589704.1:49857671-50153422 GCF_004348235.1 Phoca vitulina
TCTTTTTTTTTTTTTTTTAAAGATTTTTTTTTTTTTTTTTTTTTTTATTCAACAGAGAGAGACACAGCGAGAGAGGGAACACAAGCAGGGGGAGTAGGAGAGGGAGAAGCAGGCTTCCCGTGGAGCAGGGAGCCCAATGCGGGGCTCGATCCCAGGACCCTGGGATCATGACCTGAGCCGAAGGCAGACGCTTAACGACTGAGCCACCCAGGCGCCCCTAAGTGTGACTTTTTGACAGATGTTAATTACTTAGATATTAGCTTTTAGTCAACTCATTGTTTTTGTTTGTTTGTTTGTTTGTTTTTTTTAAGATTTTATTTATTTATTTGAGAGAGAGAGAATGAGAGACAGAGAGCATGAGAGGGAGGAGGGTCAGAGGGAGAAGCAGACTCCCTGCCGAGCAGGGAGCCCGATGCGGGACTCGATCCCGGGACTCCAGGATCATGACCTGAGCCGAAGGCAGTCGCTTAACCAACTGAGCCACCCAGGCGCCCGTTTTTTTTTTTTTTCTTGTACTTTTTCTTTTTTGCCTGAGTGTTCCTTACACAGTGTCTCTGTTGGTATTAAGTAAATAAATCAAGCAGGTTGATTTCAGAAAAAATAAAATAGGAGCTAGTACTTCTGTATAGTATCTATGAGCCATGTATGTTTAGTGGCATTTTTGAGTGCTCATGGTATTCCAGATACCTATGTAAACTGCACACGCGCGTGCATGCACACACGTAATGGGCCTAAAAACTTTTTAGGGTAAATTGCAATTATTATCAACCTATTTAACAGATGGAAAAACTGAGGCACAGAGGAGTAAAATCACTTGCTTATGGTTATGCAGTTAAGAAGTGATGGAGTTAGGATATGAATATGGACAGCCTATCTTAGAACTCATGTTCTTAACTACTAGGCTAAACTCTTTCTATGAGTGCAACATATTTGGCATTTAGAGAACAAATGAAGGAAATGTGTGATTGGAAAAGGGAATTGTCATTTTTGTTCTATATACTATGATAAAGACTATTTTGCAGTTATTACTCATATGAGACTTTTACTTGGGTAATTATAATTATTGAGGCTGTTATTGACAACAGCTAACAGTTTTAGAGCATTTTAGAGCACGTATGTGCTAGCCCTTCTGCTAAATACTGTACATGGTTTATCTCTTTTCTAATCCTCATAATGACTCTATGAGGTAAGTACTAATTTCCCCATCTGAACGTGAAAAAAACAGACTAGGAGATATTTTGTAATATATTCAAGGTCCTATGGATTGGAAGTGGTCAAGATTGAAACCCAGTAAGTCTTCGTCTAGAGTCTGTTCTGCCTCCCAGTGTAGTATGTTTAGATATGGCTTATTGAGCAGTGTGGAAAAAGGTAAATCAATTCCAAGGAAAGATTATACAACCATTTACTTTTCCATTGAAATGAAATTTCATTCTTTTTGTTTTCAGTGTAAGAAGGAAGAGTTTCTCATATATATACATGCATCTGTATATATGAGAATACGTTTGTGTTAGTTTTCAGATATTTGATTAAATTCTTATACAGTAAAATTTGTGATCATGGGAAATACGTATGGTAGTCTCATATTTTCATTATTCGATAGTCACTAATATTGTTAGAATGGATAGCTAAATTTTTAAATATTAGAATATGGAAGATAAAACATAACAAAAAACTGAATGTAATAAAAAAATAAAAAACTGAATGTAATTTGGAATCACTTTAGAATTCTGTACCACCTCGGGCATATTTAGGGAACTTGATTTTTCATTGTATCATTGGTGTAAGGAAATGCTAATCTGTAGCTATTTCTATTTGGACAAATTCTTAGTATGTGGTTCTTAGTTATTATATAGTATAATATTTTTTGGGAAGTGGATTAATTGGCAGATTAGTTTATGAGAAATAATATTTTAAACAAATGATAATCTACTCTGAGGAAAAGTCAGATGTATTTTAGTATTGATTATGTTGAAATGGAATTTGCATAGTTGCCTTGTGTCAATCTGGTTAAGGATTATGAAGTTCTAAATTGCTTAAGTTAATTTTATCTACTTATGTTTGAGCATTAAGAGAATTCTTACTGCATTCCTAATTCCATTTGGAAAATACAGGAATGTTTGCATTGATTTTTATACTTTGGCTTGGAAGGGAGTTAGGTGATATTTGAAAAGTAGTTTCAATTTGAGCTGAAGTGCAAAAGTCATCCAATAACTATTTATTTTTATTCTTGGCTACCGTTTCTTTTTAAGGTATGTAAAATTTCAGTGACGGTTTTGCTCCTATTTTTATAGTTGCATGTAGTCTTCCTTTTTCCTTCTAGTATTATTTTAAGTTTATTTAGGAAGAGCACCAAGAAACTGACATGGTTGTACACTTACACAGTAGTATTTAAATATATATGAATAGTATAAACTCTATAAATCTATTGTATACTAAACTCGCTACTTAGGATACCTTTAAATATGTAGCACCATATAGTTCTAATCTTGTTTCGTTATTCATAGTCTGCGGTGCATAAGTTCTCTACTGAAACGTATGTCATAGTTTGACAATCATTGTTTACACGTAATTTTCTCTCTTTTTATTACAATGCTTCCCCAGCAAGGACAAGTTTGGAAGGTTTGCAAAGCTTTTCACCTTCCCTCTGCCCGCTTGCCCGCTTTCAGATCAGTTTCATGTTTCATAACTTCTCTTTCTGCAATTCACAACATAGCCATAGTAAACAATGAAAAAAACATTAAATTGCAATATGTTTCCTCACACATAGTAGAGAGAGAAAACTTTTTCAAAGGACACATTTTTTTAAAAAATGCAATGAGAAGTTAAATAGCAATATTATAATTTTAGTAATTCCCTAAGAAATAACATCTCACTAGCACGCAGTTAATTAAATGTCACATAACGAAACACTGAATAGTATCAATTATATTTGGTATTGCTAATAGTTCAGATAAAAAGTTCTTTCTAATAATAATACTTGATATTTGTATAATGCTTTACAGTTTACTACAGAGAATGCTGTATGGCTGATGTGGTCAAAATGTAAACATTCCCATTTATTCTGTGCTTATGAGATATAGAACAGATGTAGATTCATTGTTTGAAGTGCTGCTGGTATGATGGAAAAATACTGTTGTAGTAACTCAGATGTTCAGAGGAATAGGCAACACACTTTAGTACTATAAAGACAATTTTAGCAGCTTCCAGTTCTTTTGAACTAGGGCTCTCGTATTAAAATGTTTAAAGTGAATGAGGAAAACATTTTGGAAAAGACATCTAAACATAAGCTTTTATTTTATAACACTTAGAAAGAAACATTTCCAGTACTCTTCTGAATATTTAATTTTGTAATATTTTATTAGCTTCAGATGAATACAATCCTACCTCAAACCAAGACTTTTTTTTTCTTTTTCTTTTTTTTTAGGTTTGAGCTTTTTCCTTCACTGCTGTTCTGCGCTAACTGCTTTGAAACTTTCCATGCATTTTTTTCAGTAGAAGAACATCTCTGTACTGTCTCCCATTGCATATTTCAGCTGTGACAATCCCTGCACTTTGCCTATTCATTTTATCACCTGCTCACCAAAAACAATAAATATCTCTAATTTCTGATTACAGATTTGCTATTACTTGGTTTTAGAACAAGGATGCATTTCACTTTTTTATTACTGTTGTTTTATAGGCATGTGGAGATCCCAAGGCAAAACCATCCTACCTTATTGACAAAAACCTGGAATCTGCTGTGAAATTCATAGTCAGAAAGTTCCCTGCTGTAGAAACTCGCAACAACAATGTAAGTCATAGAAATTTTTGTATTACTTGATTTTAGCCATCTGTAGGGAAAGTAATGGTTAGTGTAATGTTGAAGTAGTTCTTATTTGTCTAATTCTTTATATTTTGGTATACCAATTATGTACATTGATTAAGGGCTTTTAGGAACAATATTCTTATCTCTAAACTGGAAAAAATGACTCTGAACTGCATCACTCTTTAGAAAACATAAGATCTTAATTTCTTACACACTTTCTTCTCTTCCAAGTTGTGACAGAAGGTAAGGTAATAGAAATGTATATATTTCAGATATTTGCATGACTAGTTGGGGAGTTTTTCCTTATAGTCATAAACTTTATTTTGAAATTAGTAAATGTCTTCATAGAACTTGTATTGTTTTTAGTAATTAGCTGTGTTTATTCTAAAATACATTTGTTTCTTCAGTATTTTTATAATTGAGACAAACATTTCTGAAAAATAATATAACAAGGTGATGGTGTAGGATCTTTATTTTTCCTACAATAATAGGAAAAATAGTTTTTATTAGTATATAAAATATAGTCATATCCAGAGTCTTCCTGATATGTTTACATAATCTTTAGGGGTTCTTTATAATAATTTCTCTAAGTAACTAATTTTAGAAAATTAGAGCTAATTTTATCTCACCATGGTCTTTTTGTTGACTTGGAATCTTTCTGCATGTCTTCTCTTTTTAAATTTTTTACTTTTGTAGTCTCATGTTATAATCTTTGCTTTCTTTTTCTTTATATACAAACTTAGTCTAGAAATTTCCTCTTACATATGGTCTCCGTACTTTTAAGAAACTGTTTAAAAAATATTTTGTCATCTTTTGGTTTCCTCAAATCAAGTATAGTTAATGAAGATCCATATTTTACCTGTTGGTATCACCTTTTACTTAAAAATATTGTAATGTAGAGATAGAACACCAGTCAGAATTAATAAAGTCTGGTAAAGTGCTTTTTAAAGAATTAAGAAAAGTCTGTGTTTCTTGTGAGTACGGGTTAATAGTTTACAAAACACAATAGATTGTGTTTTGTAATTGGTATATTAAGGTATCATAATTAGTTCCTGATTACAGAATGGGTGATTCAATGTACACACTTCTTTTTTTTTTTTTTTAAGATTTTATTTATTTATTTGAGAGAGAGAGAGTGAGAGAGAGCATGAGAGGGGAGAGGGTCAGAGGGAGAAGCAGACTCCCCACTGAGCAGGGAGCCCGATGTGGGACTTGATCCTGGAACTACAGGATCATGACCTGAGCTGAAGGCAGTCACTTAACCATCTGAGCCACCCAGGCACCCCAGTGTATACACTTCTTAAGAACACCATTATTTGTGTGGAGAATTCTTTTTTAGTTATTGACATTAATTAGCTGACTCATCTGACATAATATAGTCACTATGAATGAGAGAAATTTTATAATGAAAATCTGTCCTACATATAGTTTCATATATACTTTTTTTTCTCCTGGCTCATAAAATCTCTGTGATATGAGCTCTTCAGAGAATCATTTAAGTTTAATTTGTGTGTGTGTGTGTGTGTGTGTGTGTGTGTGTAAAGTTCCATGTGAAAATAAGCATAGTTCCTAAATATGAAGTCTTTTTTTAGAAAATTAGCAAGGTCTGATTAAGTACATGGTCACTGTTTTTGTAACAGTAGCATTTTTTGGTAAAGAGTAAATTAAGAATCTTTGCTCTTCCTGATTTGTGGGGCAAACTTTATAATAATGCTGCTGTTTTTTGTTTTTTAATAATTTTACTTTCCTTCTCAATTTCTGCAGCACAAAATTGATTTTTTAAAATAACAGTTTTATGGGGCGCCTGGGTGGCTCAGTTGGTTAAGCGACTGCCTTCGGCTCGGGTCATGATCCTAGAGTCCTGGGATCGAGTCCCGCATCGGGCTCCCTGCTCAGCAGGGAGTCTGCTTCTCCCTCTGACCCTCCCCCTCTCATGTGCTCTCTCTCTCTCTCTCTCTCAAATAAATAAATAAAATCTTAAAAAAAAATAAAAAATAAAAAATAAAATAAAATAACAGTTTTATTAAGGTGTGATTCACACACATATAGTTTACCCACTTAAAGTGTACAATTCAGTGGGTTTTTAGTACATCCACAGAGTTGTGCATCCAGTGCCACAATTTTAGAATATTTTCATTACCCCAAAAAGAAACCCCAGACCTGTTAACATTCACTCCTGCCAGTCCCTCATCCCTAGACAAACAGTAATCTGCTTTCTTTCTGTATGCCTATTTTTAATATTTCATATAAACAGAATCATATAACATGTGGTCTTTTGTGACTGGCTTCTTTTCATTTAGCATAATGTTTTTAAGGTTTATCCAAGTTGTAGCATGTATCGGTACTTCATTTCTTTTTATTGCCAAAAAATATTCCATTGTATGGGTATATCATTTTATTTATCCATTCACCAATTGATAGATGTTTGAGTTGTTTCTGCTTTTTTTTACTGTTATGAATAATGCTGCTGTGAACATATATGTAAAAGTTGTTGTGTGAACTTATGTTTTCATTTCTCTTGGATATGTATACTTAGAGGTGGAATTGCTGGGTCATGTGGTAATTTTTTGTTTAACCTATGAAATCAATTGTATAGTATTGTTGAATATTACGCTGCTTGTAGAATTTACTCTGGTTGTTCTGTATGCAAAGTCTGAGTTTTGTCATATAGCCTTTACAACTATTCTGTGTAATGCTATTCTGTTGTTTTTTGCCTACTGAAGTACTGTGTACTAGGTATTTATGAAGTTCTGTGATCTTAGTTTTGATCTGAGCCTTCTAAAATCCTGGTGAGAAGTTCCTGGCAAACTTGGGTCAGGAAATGAGAAATGAGTTGAGTTTTGTTATTTTTTAATTTCATAGGAGTAGTTAATGGAGGTTTAAGGACGGGGAATGGTAGTAGCATCTGGGAATGATAGAAACTTGCAGATTTCTGGCTGTTAGGTATACTGAAGAAATGGTATTAGTATCATAGTTGGGTTTTTTCCTTTGTATTTGGGTCTTTGAGTCATTGTATAAATATGTGCCACAGAGCATGCTTATTTTATCTCACGGATCAGGGAGAATTACTGGTTAGCACTGTTTCTGTTTTGACAGATAAGCACCACTTGTCCCCAGTTTCAGAAAAGGCAATCATAAAAATATCGTTTTGGTGAAAATTAAACACAAATTTATTTTGAAGTTTCCATGATTAGATTCTTACAAAAAGGCTACCTATGTGCTCACAGATAGCTGGTCATCTGGTATTCTAACAAAGGGAGGACACTGCTGACAGATAAAGCCAGATTGGTGCCTAACATAGCTTTAACAGTGATGATGTTGGGCTCTGCTGAGTCAGTTTTACTGTCTTGCTCAGGCCCCTTTGTGACCTGGTAAGAACTTCTGTACTCTCCCAATTCTGGATTTAGGGAAAGTCTGGATCAAGGAATGGTTTTTTTGTTCGTTTGTTTGTTTTTGTTTTTTTGTTTGTTTTGTTTTCTGAGTCGTGATTTTGAACTAGATGCCCCATAGGCTTCAAAGCAGCTGATTAGGTAAAAGTCAACTGAATAAAAGTGATACAGTTTTATAATTACAGCAGCACTTACTGAGTGTCTAATAGAGTTATTTTTCTTATTTAATTTTAGATTAAGGAAAGCATTTCTGAGCTGAGAGATTATCTAATTTATCTATAACTTGATATCTTCTAGTATTTTGAAAGTGTGACTGCCAGATGGGTGTATAATTTGTTCCCCGTAAGTTTCTTATGAGCGTATAGAGGGAAATCTGTTATTTTCCTGGATAAAGAAAATAGTAGAAACTTCTTATTTTTTTTAACAGGTAAAGATTGTTTTGTCCAAGAAATTCTAAGGGGCATTTTAAGGAAATGTTCAGGTGTATGTATGTTAAAACATTTCTTATGAAATATTTAAAATATTTTAATTTACCCCCCTTTGTTCTGATGTTGGGTATTTCCATTTAAAAGCTATTCTGTGTTTTTTAAAACAGTAAAAATATCTGACATGAAGGTGTCATTATAAGATTTGTCTACTTTACATTTTAGTGTCAAATTTTGGATTTGATTCCCAAGTTAATGGGAGAGTGATATAAATTACTGTCCTGTATATGTTGAATTAGGTCTTAATTCGCTAAGAATGAAGGCATTGTTGGTGAGGAGAGTGCCACAAGAATCGTACAGGGATTCTGGACTGAGATACAGGCAATTATTGAAATAATTAGAAAATTAAATTTTCAAACTTAGAGGAATATTTTGTGTTATAGGTATTACTTATCTCCTCTCTTAAGGAACACAGTATTACAGGATACTTATGTAATAAATTAAAATTTTTAAGTAGCTTACAGCATCATTTAAGGAAAGACAAAAATAAAGCAACTCTAATAATGTTGGTTGTGAGACATAGCTTTAGAATCTGTTTTTTTTTTTAATTTTTTTAAAAAAGATTTTATTTATTTATTTGAGAGAGCGTGAGAGAGTACAAGCAGGGGGAGCGGCAGAAGGAGAGGGAGAAGCAGGCTCCTCGCTAAACAGGTAGGCTGATGCTGGACTTGATCCCAGGAACCTGGGATCATGACTTAAGCCGAACGCCGACACTTAACCAACTGAGCCACCCAGGAACCCCTAGAATCTGTTTTTAAACACCATTTTATCCCTAGTGCTTGGTACATAAGAGGCAATAAATAAATGTTTGATGAGTGAATAAAATTTCCTTTATTCAATCATTGTTTTAAATTTATGTCAGAACCCAAACTTAGCAATAATTTTTTAACTTCATTATGTTATTAGCTAAAAAATAACTATCCTTTTTAGTGAAGCTACACAAATACATCTCATTAATGATAATACTGAGATTAAACTGGAGTAAGAATAGGAGTCCCAGGTTCTTAAAAACATGAATGTGTTTTGGGAGTGGGGTGATGGTATCGAGGATGGAGGTAGGGAAGCCCTGACAAATGCACTGTGGTTTAGTTAGAAGGAAAGGGTAAGGAAACTTGTTTCTAGCTAATCTCTAAGAGGGCATTTGTTGTCTTGTCATGGTTTCCATTATGATGTGGTAGTTAAGAGGATGGACTTTGGAGCCAGTAAACCAGAATTTGAGTTCTAGCTGAGTGATTTGGGGAAAGTCATTTCACATCCTTTTTTTTTTTTTTTTATTAAAGATTTTACTTATTTGAGAGACAGAGAGTGAGTGAGAAAGCGAGAGCACAAGCTGGGGGTGGGGGAGAGGGAAGAGGGAGAGGCAGACTCCCTGTTGAGCAGGGAGCCCAACGTGGGGGCTCTATCCTGGAACCCTGGGATCATGACCTGAGTTGAAGGCAGACACTTAACCGATTGAGCTACCCAGGCGCCCCAAGTCATTTCACATCTTAAAGCCTCTTTGTTCTTTTTTTTTTTTTTTTTAAAGATTTTATTTATTTATTTGACAGAGAGAGACACAGCGAGAGAGGGAACACAAGCAGGGGGAGTGGGAGATGGAGAAGCAGGCTTCCCGCCAAGGAGGGAGCCCAATGTGGGGCTGGATCCCAGGACCCTGGGATCATGACCTGAGCCGAAGGCAGACGCTTAACGACAGAGCCACCCAGGCGCCCAGCCTCTTTGTTCTTATCTCTAAAATGATGATAATACCAATCAATTCTCAAGAATCAGTTTAATATCTCCTAAGTACTTCACAGATTTGTGTGACAAATTGCTTTTGAAAAATGGAAGCAGTTACTTATATTACCTCTGACTTTTTGGTCTACTTCACTAGTAAGAATTCTTCTAGCTGCCTTTTAAATTTGGGTATTTCTAAATGACTTCCTGCCCTCCTACCCTTTCCACCCCCCCTCCCTGCAGTATATATGTATGAAAACATTTACTTCATGGCTTCAGCTAAGTAATATACTCTCTTCTGTTTTCTGGGTTCTAGATCTGAATTCCAGCTACCTTTTGAACAGCTGCACAAGTTAAATAGCAAACTTTGTATCTAGTATTGAACACATGATTATCCTCCATTTTGTTTTTCTTCTATGTTTTCTGTCTTGAGCCATTATCTTCCACTTGGTTACCTAAACTAGACTTTTCAGAAACCCCTTTGACTTTTATAAAATGTCAAGTTTCTAATTTAGGGCTCATCAGTTTTAATACTTGTCAGTTTTAATAATGTTTTGAATTTATCCCCTTCAGGTCTGCATCTGCTGCTGGGAGAAATGCTATGATAATCCAAACACTGCTTTTCATTCTTTACAGTTTCTCCTCCTGTTGCTACCCCCCTTCCCTCCTCACTAGAAGAGGCCAAACAAAACAAAACTAATCTATTTCTCTGTGGCAACTCACATCTCTGTTTTCCTGGCCCAAGCACTCATCTTTGAATCCTGTTAACTAGGATATAGTAGGCCAACAAATAATACTTTGGTTTTAAAAGGAAGTATCTTATAATAAAATAATGTAGCAGTATTTTTTTTACTTTTTTTTTTTTAAAGATTTTATTTATTGGTCAGAGAGAGAGAGCACAAGCAGGGGAGCAGTAGGCAGAGGGAGAAACGGGCTCTCCACTGAGCAAGGCCTGATGTGGGACTCGATCCCAGGACCCTGGGATCATAACCTGAGCCGAAGGCAGACACTTACCAGACTGAGCCACCCAGCCGTCCCATTGTAACAGTATTTTGATGGTATATTTTGTCATTAGTCAATATGTCTCTCTCTAGATCTATATATACGCTAATGGAAACTTAAATATTTGGTCTTGACCACTTAAACTTTGCCAAAATTGAAAAACAGTGAGAACTAACTAAAGTGTCTATTCTTTTAAAAAGGTATCATCAACATTCATTTAATATCTCTTCTACATGTAATAATCTTTAATTCTAGCTTGAATAAACAGAGTAAATAAAAGAATGAACCCTGATTAGCAGATACATGTAAGCCATGCTTTGATATATTTGAAAAGTATTTGAAATAAGTCAAGTACTGGCAGGGAATTGCATTAGCACTAATGACCTACCTAAACTGGTTTAAATTGTCTTTTAATTTTTACCAAAATAATATGAATGCATGGTAATGAGTCAAATAGTTCAGAAGAATTTAGGATGAAAAGTGGTTATATCTCCTATTCACCTCTTTCCCACCCTGGTCATATTTCTCAGAAGGAACTTCTATAAGGAATATGCTTATTCTTTTTCTTTTATAAATTCATTTACCAATGTTAGACAATGTCTATTATAAACTCTTTGCTACAGAAGGTAAGAATTTAGGTCATTCAATTTCTTGCTCATTACTTACTCTCTCCTCTCTTCTTGATATTCAATAGTTTTTTTTGTTGTTAATATTTTTGGATCATTGGCTACTCCCTTTTTAAACTTTAAATAATATAATTCTCTATTTTTATAGCCTCACCCTTGGTCATTTAAACTTTAATGCTGTCAAAATTGTTAGTGCTTTCTTTTGTTTTTGAAATCATAAAATGTTCTGAAATTGAATTATATGCTGATTCTAAAAATTAAAAACTAGTAAAGAGGGCGCCTGGATGGCTCAGTCGTTGAGCATCTGCCTTCGGCTCAGGTCTTGGACCCGGCGTCCTGGGATCGAGCCCCACATCGGGCTCCCTGCTCAGCGGGAAGCCTGCTTCTCCCTCACCCACTCCCCCTGCTTGTGTTCCCTCTCTCACTGTGCCCCTCTCTATCAAATAAATAAATAAAATCTTTAAAAAAGACAAACAAAAAACTAGTAAAGACCTGAGTGCTTAGTGCTTCATTCCATTGTCACACTGGACTTAGAATAATTTATATTACATATATTTACTTATGTTTATATATATAATATATGTAGCATTAAAATGAAATGGATTCTTTCTTCCAGAATTATTTCATAGTTAAATTTGTTTCATAGGTACATCATGATTTTCTGGACTTACAGTTACATGCCTTGATAGAATTCTTAAATTTATCTGTCCTAATCATATCATCTTTATAAGCTTTCTTTTTTTTTTTTTGTGGCGCTCACTCTCTCCTATAACCTGCAGTCTTCTAATTCCCCTCTGGACAGTTTGCTTATGTCTGCTGCATAGCTTTCATCCTGGAAAATCTTCTCTTTGTTGTCCCACCAGGGCTTTCACATGGAGTTTTCATAGAGTTTGGGAATGCCTTGAAATTGTGTACAGAGCTTGAGTGTGAATGTATTTTTCAGCTTTCATTGTATTTTCAGGGTTGATTCTTATGATCCCAAAACACATCTGCTTTGAAATCACAATCTTGTATACTGTATATTCTAATTATACTAAACTGTAATCATAACCTCTTCAGCTCATTAATGCTGTTTTCCTGCAAATGAGACTGCCAATGGACATTATACTGGGGTTTTATAGCATAGCCCCTAGCATAACCCCCAAGGAGATACATTCCTGGCACTGGCAATCATCTTTCTATTTTCCTCAAATTCCTAAAGTTATATCTTACCTTTAGTGACTGCAATGGTAATTACGATCCCCTACATAATAATAAAGGATGTTACCAATACCTAATAACTTGTTGATTTTTAATTTTTATTTTCTTGGTCATTTGTTTAAAGGGGGCTCTAGCCACTTTTAGCCTGGTACCCTTTGAGTACCCTTAGCATGGTATTTTACTGTTTATCATGGCAGGTCTGGTCTTACCTTTGGTTAGATCAAAAGTTATTTGCCAAGATCCAAAGTGAAAGGCAACAAAAGAAACTACAGTGGAGTAAATGAGACATGTTGCAAAAACACTTATTTTTCTTTATTCTTCCTAGCAGTGATCTTGGCTAAAAGTGTTTTAAATATGTATACCAATGGTCTTTGGCCAAAAATAAATAGGATAGTATACTGTGTTAGTCCTCTGTCTAGTGTTGGGTAGAATGTAGAACATGGGAAAATTTATTTAATTGCTTATATATTTTTTAAGATTTTATTTATTTGAGAGAGAGTTTAAGTGCATGAGTGGGGGGAGGGACAGAGGGAGGGAGAGAGAGAGAATCTCAAGTGGACTCTACACTGAGTGTGGAGCCCCACGTGGGGACTTGATCTCATGACCCTGAGATCGTGACCTGAGCTGAAATCAAGGGTCAGATGCTTAACCAACTGAGCCACCCAGGCACTCCTTAATTGCTTATTTTTAAGGAGTATTTTATTTTGGGAGAGTGTGTTTATACTTTTCATGGCACAAATGGCCATGCTTTCTTTTGCCTCTAGGCCTTTGTTTATTGCTGTTTTTACTATCTGGCTAAATATCTTTCTCCCATATTCTTTCACTAGGCTAACTTCTACTTGTTTTTTGGGTCTATCCTTAGATGTCACCATTTCAGAGAAGCTTTCTTTTAACCCTTCCAATTAGGTTATGTGCTGCATTTATAGTTCCCTCCATTTATCACTTATTCACTGTATTCACTTACTCTTATTACTTTATTCTCTTACTTGAAAGGTTTGTTGAGTGCTGTCTGTGAGCCAAGTCCTGTTACGTGAGAGGGGATCTGGCAGTGAATAAACAAACCAAAATACTGCCCCCTGTAGAGCTTATATTCTGTTGGCTAGAGATAGACAGAAAAGAATATGAATGTAATACCAGGTAGAGATGAGTTCTAAGAAGAAGAACAGAGCAGAGTGATAGTGGGGAGATACTTAAGGTGACCAGGGAATGCCATTCTGAGGATGAAATTTATGGTCATTGAGATGAGAGCTGATTGTAACTTGGGCTAGAATGGTAGAGGTGAGAAATGTTCAGATTCTGAATTATTTTGAAGACTGGTCATGAAATGTTCAGATTCTGGAAATGTATTTTGAAGATAGAATCTACAGTAATTTGCTGATGCATTGATAGGGGGTATATGAGACAATGAGAATACCCCAAGATTTTGGCTTGAACAGATGTCAAGATTTACTTGGGTGAGGACACAAGAGGAACAGGTTTGGGGTGGGGGTATAGAAGGGATAGTACTCACCAGCTCAATATTAGATATGTTAAATTTGAGGGCCTACTAGAAATCTGAGTGGAGATTTTGAGTAGCCAATTCTATATATAAGTATCGAGCTGAGATAGGTAGCATGAAGCTGAGAAGTTGAAGAGAAATTATTGAAGAGAGAGGAGGAGTGGCATAATCATTGAGAGTAGGAGAATGAATTGACAGTAAAAGTTGGCAGTGAAAATGGAGTAATGTTGCTACTCAGTTATAGTTTATGATCATGAATTGGGGTTGAGATCAAGTCAGCATGTATATATGCTTTCTCTCACTGTGGGTTTTATCAGGCAATAATGATAGAGGAAGAAAGGGACAAGGGTGTAATACAATGATGGGCCATTCAGTCTTAAGATGGATAAAAAAGGAAATTGGGCATGAGATGGTGAGTGAAAAGATGATAGGGTAAATAGATAGGAGGTGCCTCAGAGTTCAAAGAATTGATGAAGATGTATAGGTATTAAGAGGCTATTACAGGTATTAAGTGGGAGTTATACTTCCATTGATGCCATTTTACCTTGTCTCCAAATCTCCCAAGAACAACAGATAAACAAAAAGGCCAGAAAGAAGCCAAGACAGTTTAAGCATAAACGTTATTCCTGTTTACAGGCCTGTGAATTGAGGAAATTTAACATGAGCCACCACTCTCTGTCAATATGTAAGAAAAATAATTCCTGGGAGCCTTCTCTATTTTAGGATCTCCTTTAACTTCCCCCATCTTTTTCACCGTCTTCCCTACCCTTAGAAACTCCTACCATTCTTATTGTGGTCTTTCTCAAACTGTGTGTGTGTGTGTGTGTGTGTGTGTGTGTGTGTGTGTGTGTGTTTAAACCTCTTTCATGTAATTGCTAGTTGGTGAGGGTCTTTGTCTTGTTAAATTAAGCATTATAGTTTTTCACCAGGCACCTTGTACCTAGAAGTTAATTTTGGTGTAACCAGCTTCTAAAACTGGATATTTACCTAAAAAAAGGTGAGAGTTACCTGTATATCTACATACCCTTACTAGATTTTATACTCATTTAGAGGGCTATCATTTTATTCATAGTTTTATCCCCAGCTCCCCTCATGATGCCTGATAATTTAATAGGTTGGGATATTTGTTGACTAAATGAATAATATATTATTACAGTAACTCTTCACTTTCCTAGAGGTTACTTTTCATATCACTTGCCTCTTTGAATTACCTCTGAGAACTAGGAAGGAAGCAATTCCACCTTTAAGAATCTTTTCAAGAGGGGCTCCTGGGTGGCTCAGTCAGTTAAGCTGAACCTTCAGCTCAGGTCATGATCTCAGGGTCCTGGAATCTCAGGGTCCTGGGATTGAGCCCCAGGCTGTGCCCCCTGATCAGCAGGGAGTCTGCTTCTCCCTCTCCCTGTTTCATGCTTGCTCTCTCAAATAAATAAATAAAATCTTAAAAAAAAAAATCTTCCCAAGAAAAAGAAAGTACGCATCCACATATAGATATGTTTATAGCAGCATTCATTATTCATAATAGCCTAGAACTGGAAACAGTTCAAATGTCCAGCAGTTGATGAATAAATAAACAAAATGTGGTATATCCATTTAATGGGATACTGTTCCGAAATTAAAGGGAACACACTACTGATACATGTTGTAGTATCAACGAACTCCAAAAACATTTAGGTTAAGTGAAAGAAGCCGGATGGAAAAAGCTACATATTGTATGATTCTATTTTATAAGAAATGTCTAGAAAAAGCAAATTTGTTGAGACAGTAGATCAGTAGCACTTGGTGCTGGGGATAGTGGGGGTAAGAGTGAGGTTAACTAAGTAGGCACAAGAGAACTTTTTGCGATAATGGAAATCTAAAGTAATAAGGTTGGTGGTTGCACAACTCTAAATTTACACAAATTATTTAATTGTTCATTTATCATGGATGAATTTTATGGTAGGTAAATTGTAGCACAGTAAAGCTAGGAAAACAATTTTGAGCAGCTAGAAGTGGTATTTTAGAAAAAATGAAGTTTATTCAGAAATAAGCTTTTTTGGTTCTCACTGTGTCAAGCTTGTTGAGTTTACTTAGGCAAAATTGTAACAAGTCTCTTTTCTAACGCACTGTACATTAAAGGTACTCTCATCAGGAGCAAATGATAATTGACAGGAAGAGAAATTGAAACTTTAAAAAGTAAAAAGTATAGCCAACAAGGACTGTTTAATGTTGGCTTATTATCTTGTATATGTCAGTAGCACCTGAGGCCATCTTGACATGAATAGCTTGGTATAATTATTGATTACAGTGATGACATCTAATCAGTAAGAAGAAAAGCTTGATTTATTTCTGTGTCCCCAGGTTATGAAAGCAAGGTAATCACATATTATTAGAAAAATTTATAAAAATTAATTATTAAAATTGAATGTAAAGGAACTAGCTTCATTTATATTTTTATTTACATTGGAAAATGATGCCATTATATGAAGTAAATTATATTATTAATACAGTGTGCTGTCTTTTATATAAACCTGTTATGCCTGACCAACCACACTATACTAGGACCTGTAATTAGTGATTTTTCTAGTACTAATGATAAAATTACAGTAGTTTCATCAGTTTGCATTAATTTGACCATCTTGTAAGAAATCTTAAACTTTCAGGATTTTTTCTGATGCAAGTTAATGCACTGAGGTGGTAAAATATTGTTTTAATTTACCTATTGCTACATAACAGACCACCCCAAATCTTACTGAGCTTAAAACAACAACTTATTTTTTATCATTCTGTGGGTAGACAGGGCAGTTCTTGTGCTTGTCTCACCAGCCTTACATCACAGGTGCATTTAGCAAGTGGGTTGGCTGGGGGATGGGCCTAGCTGGGCTTAGCAAGATGCTGAGTTTCTTCTTTCCACATGATATGATATCTGAGGCTTCTTCACCCATGACACTTAAGGGCAGTGTATATTGAAGAGGTGTTTTGAGCTTTCAAATTTGATTGACCTGTATTGGCATTTTACCCTTTTATGGTCTATTTCTGTATCTGGAAAGTGAGTATAAAAATGTACCTGGATTGGGAAATAGAAAAAAGTTCTGGAGATAGATGGGAGTGATGGCTGCACAACTGTGTTAGTATGTATTTTTTTAAGATTTTATTTATTCATTTAGAGAGAGAGAGCAAGTGCAGAGGGTGGGCAGGATAGAGTGGGAAGGATTAGTTATCATTTACTTTCCCTAAAATTTATTTACTCTTTGCTCAGAAAAATGCATTTCTGAAATATTGCCTATCAATAGAATCATTTTGTATATGATAAAAGGAGAATCCTACAAAATCCTATGAACCTTTTAAAAAATGTGTATTCTTTGTGTGAATTTGGATTTTCAGGTAATCTTAAGAGATTTGCTTATATTGGATAGAATATGTCATTCTCTTTAGATATTTCACATTTCCTTCTTTTATGCTTTCTTATCCTGGAAAGACATAATGAAGTATTTTGCCCAACTTTGGGGATTTGTTCAAGGGATTAAATCACCATTCTGTGTTAGGATACGTAAACTCATTTGAGACAAGAGTTGATGCTTGATACAGCATTCATTTACAATCAGCAGTGCAGTTTGAAAATTGACTTAATATTTTTATGTTGAGAATGTTGAGGATAAGTAGTTGATTGATGGATTGATTGATTGCCCATCTATGTGCTAGTGTTCTCAATGCTGGAGATACAGCAGAGAATGATACAAATGTCCTTGCTCTCATGGATTTAAGTTCAAGTTGAGATTTTATTTATTTTTTATTTATTTATTATTTTTAAAAAAGATTTTATTTATTTATTTGACAGAGAGAGACACAGTGAGAGAGGGAACACAAGCAGGGAGTGGGAGAGGGAGAAGCAGGCTTCCCTCAGAGCAAGGAGCCCGATGCGGGGCTCGATCCCAGGATCCTGGGATCATGACCTGAGCCGAAGGCAGACGCTTAACGACTGAACCACCCAGGCGTCCCTCAAGTTGAGATTTTAGACAACGAACAATTAACAGAAATAAATACATACTTTGATTTGGAGATAAGTGGTAGGAAGAAATAAAAAGCAGGATAAGGAGTTAGAGAGTAATGAGGAAGGAGACTATTTTAGAGAAGAATGCCTAACAATGGCTTCTCTAAAGAGAAATGTGGGAGTGAGCTATGCAAAGAAGTGGCGAAGAGCATCCCAGACTTGAGAAAGAGCAAGTGCAAAGGCTCTGAAGTAGGGCCAAGCTTGGTGAATTTGATTAACTGAGCAGGAAGACCAGTATGACAGCTTACAGAGTGAGGCTAGAGGAGTATGATAGGAGATGAGGTCTTAAAGATAGGCAGGTGTCCTGTTTAAATTTTATTCTGAGGCACTGGTAGGGACTTTGTATTTTATTTTAATTGTGATGGGAAACCACTGGAATTTTTAAAAAGCCTTTTATTTTGAAATAATATTAGACTTAAAAAATTTGCAGAGATAGTGCAGAGAGTTCCCGTATACTCTTTATCCAGTATTAATATCTTGCATAACCATTATTGGAATCAGTTTTTTTGGTAGTGTGTTACTTTAAAATTCTCACTCTCCTGCTTCTATGTGGAGAAGACTGAAGAGGCAAGAGATGAAGTATGGAGTCCAGTTTGGAGGCTAGTGTAGTGATCTAGGTGAGAGTTGATGAGGCTGGTAGCTGACAGTTCAAGAGGTTTATCCAGATAGCTTCTTGGGACTTGTATTTTTAAAAGCCTGGTTTAGAATATCATACTAAGAAAATACACAAAGCTTTCCCTGAGACCAAACTTCTGTACTTGGATTTTTTTTTTTTTAAAGATTTATTTATTTATATGAGAGTGAAAGAATGAGACAGAGAGAGAGCATGAGCAGGGGGAGGGTCAGAGGGAGAAGCAGGGATCCCGATGTGGGACTCGATCCTGGGACTCCAGGATCATGACCTGAGCCTAAGGCAGTTGCTTAACCAACTGAGCCACCCAGGCGCCCTGTACTTGGTTGTTTTTTAAGAGGAACAAACTACTAGCATAATTTAGACCAAGAAAAATATTGTGCATAAGCAACTTTGTTAATGAAAGAAGGTAATAATTGAAATAGGTGAATAAAGAACTATAGCCACATTTCTTTGTGTTGAAAATCAGTGAGTTGCTGTCTTAGGCATTGGTTCCTTATTGTAAGTTGTCAGTAATTTTTCTTTGGAAGAATGAAAACTAGTAAATACTACATTTCATCAATTTTTTAGATACTTACTTTGTATGGAAAATGCTTCTTAATTTGACAAAGATTAATTACCAAGATTTTTCATTGCAAAGATACAGTCTTGTTTTATGATCTGCATAGCTAATCTTTATCTTGTTTATTTTCAGTTTTTACATATTTTACTTTAATGTTAAGAATAATGATTCATAGTTTGAAATTTTAATGAAAGCATTGTACAGATATTTTTTGCTAATGTATATAGTTAATCTGTGTATCTATGATATGCTTTTGAAAGTATTAATGAATAGAATGAATTCTTCTCAAAATTGTACTTTTCTAATGTTCTGTTCTGTAACATCAAATAATTTATTACTAATTTATGTTCTTAAACTATTCCCTGCTTTTTGTTTGCTGTAAACCAGTGAGGTGATGACTTAAGAAAACTTTGTTTTGGAAGTTGAACCTAAAATTAAGTACTTTTTAGTAGTATCTACTCTCTTTCACTTTAAGAACTAAATGGTAGCATTTTTTGTGGTTGAATTCTGAAAGTTGTAGAC
Source organism: Phoca vitulina (assembly GCF_004348235.1). Taxonomy (NCBI): domain Eukaryota; kingdom Metazoa; phylum Chordata; class Mammalia; order Carnivora; family Phocidae; genus Phoca; species Phoca vitulina. The sequence continues at coordinate 49,877,132 of NW_022589704.1, forward strand.
ACTTTTGTTCTTTGTTATAATTGAACTCTTTAATGCATAGCTTTATGGAATTTATTTTCATTAAATAGGGAACATAATTGAGATGATTGAGTGAGATACTTGTAGAATATTTGGAACAGTATCTGGCAAGGAGTGCATGCTCACTTAATATTAACTCTTACTAGAAGTACTATAAGTAGTATTGGGATTATTTAAAATAGCCTTATTTTTCCTTGTTTTGGAAAAAGTGGTCTGTGAGCCTCCTTTGTTACTTACCTAATATTTAATGGGTAGTTTCTGGGTGTCAGGCACTATCAGATGTTCTTATGTACATTATTTTGGCTCATGATGAGGGTATTAGGCTCTGAGAGGTGAAGTCATTTAGTCATGGGTGTGCAATAAGAGGTAGGCTTTCTAACAAAACTACCCAAATCTGTCATCTGTCATTGACATATAAAGGCCTTTTAATTTGTCAAAATCACTCCTCTGTTAGATGTTTATATTGGATACTTTCTTATGTGCAGAGCTATATGATATGGGTTGTGGAGATTGAAGAAATGAGTTTCGTACGCTGTCTTACAGTGTTGGAGATAGCTGTGATACAAGGTAGAAAATGGTATTATTAGAAATTATACACATTTAGAGGATGGAGATGTTTGCATTCAGGGAAGAAGTTTAATCAGGGATGGTTTTTTTTTTTTTTTAGATTTTATTTATTTATTTATTTGAGAGAGAGAGTGAGTGTGAGCAGCAGAGAGAGAGAATCTGGAGCAAACTCTGCCTTGAGTGTGGAGCCCGTCGTGGGGCTCGATCCCACATGACCTGAACCTAAATCAAGAATTGGACGTTTAACTGACTGAGCCACCCAGGTGCCCCCAGGGATGGTTTCTTGAAAATAGGTTAACATTTAAACTAAGTGATTTGGGAGTAGTGGGATTTGGACATCTCAGTAGAGGAAACAATAATGAAAACATGAGCTATGTATAGAAAATAGTGAATAGTTTGTTTTGGCTACTGTGTGTGAATGAATGTAGGGGAAATTTTAGATTGGAAAGGTAAATTAAATTTAGGACCAAATTGTGTAAGGCCTTGAAACCTTGATGTTTTGAATTCAGACATTCATTAGTTGAGTGAATTTCTTTTAGTCATTGTAGAAGCTACTTACATATGGTTTGGGGAAATAAAATTGAATGAGAAATTTAGACCACAATGAGATCTTATTATTAAAAAGGGAAATTGATGGGCATGCAGAATGGTAGAAAGAGCACTTTATTAGGAGTAAGGAAATGAGATTTCCAATCCTGACCCTGCCATGAAGGAGTTACATAACTTTGGAACAGTTCTTTTACATTCTGTGTGCATTAGGTTCTCAATATGTAAAATGAGGTTTGTATAAAAGATCATTAAAGCCATAATGAGATGGTGACTGTCTTTTTTTGTCCAAATTAGGATGCTGAAAGAGGTACTATTAATAATTAAGCCCAGTAGCAACTGAATTATATTCTTGCTTATCTTAATGAGTCTTTCACCTATTATGTTTCAAAACTCAAATTTAAAGGACTGAAAAGCAAGAAAAAGGACTAAGACATTAATCATAAATGTTTAATGTTGAACAAGGTAAAGGTAGAATAATCTGAGGAAATAGAACCTTTTAAACATTATTTATTTTTAATTGAAGTATAGTTGACACACAGTGTTACATTAGTTTCAGGGTATGACATAGTGATTAGTCAGGGTATGACATAGTGATTAGTATGACATAGTGATTCTAGAAGTTTATATGTTAATACTGTGCTTACCACAAGGGTAGCTACCATCTGTCACAATACAGTGCTATTACAACACCCTGTGCTATACCTTTTATTCTCATGACTTACTCATTCCATCACCGGAAGCATGTGCCTCCCACTCCCCTTCACCCATTTTGACCATCTGCCACACCCTGGAAATAGAATCACTTTTAAATAAGTATCTGCTTGATGTTATGAGTGGTAATGATTTGATTAAAAATGTGCATATGAACATGGAATTGTTTTGAAACAGATATATTCTTCAAAATAAAGTCAGTTACTATTGTAGATAAAGCTAAAAACAGTTATACATCACTGTAAGTATACACTTTAATATGTCTGGCATTTAGAGGAAGTAATGAGGTACTTCATTTACACATGTTTTCTAGACAAAATTCTTTAAATGTCTTCAGGGACTGAAGTCTTTAGGGTAGTTTACCCTGTATTAGCTGGGTTTATCAGACTGCTGTGCTTGCAGTTTTAAATAGTCTTGTTACAGTTTTGTGTTTTTTTTCTTTTTAATCTTCCCTTGACGTTATACTCACTGCTCTAAATTTTCTGGCTTATCATAATGGTGTTCAGTACAGTTATGTAGAGAGGCATCTTCCCCCCAACCTTCCTGTATAAGTAAGAACTGCGTGAGAGCTTCAAAATTGTGTGGATTTGGTAGCAAGTTTGTTATTTCAAGCCACTTTCCCGTATTTTCTAGTTTGCTCATATTCTAGATAAGTGATTCTCAGACATTTAATGTAGATTCAGGTCACCTGGGTATTTTATTCGATCTGGTATGGGCCTGAGAATCTGCTATTCTAATAAGCTCCTAAATGATGTGGAGTTGCTGTTCTGTAGACTACACTCAGTATCAAAAGTTCTGAAAAGTTTATTGGAATTCTGTCAGTCTTATGATACACAGGGCATTAAATATGGCTGGATTCTTTTGGAACTTATATTGATAGTTTTAAAAAGAAAACTTAGGACTTTTGTAAATCTAATAATACAGTTGATTGAATAATATTTATCTTTTGTATTCACATTTCCCTCTTTCATGTTTACCAGTGTCTTAACCCTAGTTTTGCTTCTTTCTCATTTCTTTTTCTGTTGTTGTGGTTTTTTGCTTTTGTTTAATGTATTATTGTGTTTTGTGGATTTGGTCAGGGAACCGTTACTGTATTTTATGTTTGTATCTACATTTTATTTTGCATGCGTAACGTGGCTTTGCCTGGATGTTCTTTTTGGTAAGTTCAAATTTATAAAGCATATTGTTTTTTTGTAGTGTAAGTTACAGTGTTTTTCATCTTTTTTTTCCTCTCACTTCTAGTAATGTGATCATGCTCATGAGTTGTTTTTAATTTTTTTAAAGAGTTCATTTGATATTTTTTCCTAACATTTTCCAACTTTCCTTAATAGTAGTGCAGTTTGATACTAATCTGCTTTGATTGGTTTTATAGCCTCACACTGTCAGTTGCTGATCACTGTTAGCAGTTGCTGTCTCAAGTATTTTGGTTTTTTAAAAAAGCCTTAATCATCTAAAGATATTGTTCTAAGAGCTTGTGCTTCCATATAGCAATCATAAAAGAAGATAGTTTGTAGTAAAATTAAATATCTTTATTCTGAATGAACAATGCATTCTAAATTTGTTTTTACAGCAACAGCTTGCACAGCTACAGAAAGAAAAATCAGAGATTCTGAAAAATCTGGCATTATACTACTTCACATTTGTAGATGTTATGGAATTTAAGGTAATGTATTTTAATATGTAGTATTTAACATACAGTGATGTTTGTTAATTGTATAAATTTCTTTATCATTTGTAGATAATAAAATTTGAATTCTTCTAGAACTAAGATTTAAATTTGTGTATGTTTTCTAGATTTAGTATTATTTATATAGATAAAAGATTAAAATAAACTTTATTTTCAGGACCATGTTTGTGAATTGCTGAATACTATTGATGTTTGCCAAGTCTTCTTTGATATTGTAAGTATTATTTTCAGAAAAATGTCTGATTCTCTTCTGATTTTCTAATAGAACTAAGGGGACTGAATATTTTTCTTCAGAAAAAAATTATGTGACTAGTGTGTGAAATTTTAGCATTGTTACATTGGCTTATTTTGTAGCACTTTTTTAAGGTAAGGAGTTATCATGTATTCTCTATTTTTACTTGTTTGTCACTGGGTATAAGTCTTGCACATATTGGGAAATAGTAAAGTTTAGTATTTTATTTTAGGAGGCCCAATTAAAAAAAGTTAAGTGAATAATATTTTTCTCTGTGAAAGACATACTTGATGGAATCTTTCTTAGGTAAGACAATTTCTAGATACAGGAAGTCAAAGTAAAAAATGTCTCTATTGACAATTTACTTATTCAGTGAATTTTATTATTTATTTAATATTCTTTTTTCTTGCTTAGGCTCCATATTCCTTCTTATTCTGGTTTTGTTTATCCTTTTAAACTGTCATCAGTTAAGGCAATAACAAACTTTTTTTTCATCCATAAAATTGTGTCACCAACACAAAACTGTTTCCTATAACTTCCAAATTTTAGGTGTATTTTTGGTTGAAGGAATTAGAATCTTAGAAATAAGGATGGGGGTGCCTGGGTGGCTCAGTTGTTAAGCGTCTGCCTTCGGCTCGGGTCATGATCCCGGGGTCCTGGGATCGAGCCCCGCATCGGCTCCCTGCTCAGTGGGAAGCCTGCTTCTCCCTCTGCTGCTCCCCCTGCTTGTGTTCCCTCTCTCGCTGTCTCTCTCTCTCCGTCAAATAAATAAATAAAATCTTTAATAAAAAAAAAAAGAAATGGGGATAAAATAAATAACTGTAGAAAATTACTGGTTTTCAGTAGCTGCCATGAAGATTTGTGTGTGTGTGTGTGTGTGTGTGTGTGTTTAAAACTTTGCAAAATAAGGAGTTAAACTTGATTTTTGTTTTCTAGACTGTAAACTTTGATTTAACAAAGAACTACTTAGATTTGATCATAACCTATACAACACTAATGATACTGCTGTCTCGAATTGAAGAAAGGAAGGCAATCATTGGATTATACAACTATGCTCATGAAATGACCCATGGAGCAAGGTAGACCTGCATTATACAGATCTTTGTGAAATTCTCAGTTTGATGGCTAACACCTCACTGAAATTTGATATGTCTGTTTTAAGTGACCGAGAATACCCACGCCTTGGTCAGATGATTGTGGATTATGAAAACCCTTTAAAGAAGATGATGGAAGAATTTGTACCCCACAGCAAGGTAAGACCTGGTTTTTAGATGCAGTAGCAGGCATGTGAGATACAGGGTCAGGAGATGGAGCCCTGTGTTGGGCTCCATGCTGAGCCCATGTGGTGCTTGCTTAAGATTCTCTTTCCCCCTCACTCTTGCCTGCTCTCTAAAAAAAAATTAAATAAATAAATAGGCATATGAAAAGGCATAAGGGTAAATAGAGTGATAAACTTCTTTTATGAAAAACATTATAATGGGATATGAATAATAGCTATGTATGGTTTTATCCAGTTGTGAACCAGAGAACTCATATTAGTTAGATTCCAAATAGTATTTGGAGACTCAGGGATCATTCATTATAGTTTTTAGATTTGGTATAGGGTATAGAGGTAGTGAAATTTAGTATTTGAGAATGTTTACTCTGATACCAGACTACCTGGGTTCTAATCCCAACTCTGCCAATTACTAAGTATGTAATATTGGGCAAGTTACTTAATCAACTTCATAGTATCTGTTTTCTTATCTGTAAAAATGGCATAATAGTACCTACTGCATATGGTTGTTAGGATGATTAAATGAGTTACTTCATAAAAAGTATTTGGATACATAGTATTTGATACATTTTATTTTATTTTTTTTTATTTTCTTTTTCTTTGTTCTCCCCCCTACCTGATACATTTTCGCTATATTACTAATAAAGCCTCTTAATGAGAAAAAATAAGAGTTTTGTGAAAATAATTTGGAATGTCTATCTTTTACAATATATTAAAAAAATAGTTCTTAATGAAACAGTTTTGGTTCAAAGGAGTCTTGCCATATGGCGTCTCTGCAGTAGGCTGCTTCAAATGTTCCTAAGCACAACAAGAAAATGTGTAGGTATCTCATACATCCTCATTATAGATAAGGAAATTGAGGGCTGGAGAAGTGACACAATTAGTCATTTGGCAGTAATAGTGGCAAAACCAGAGCTAAAGCCCAAGATTTCAGAATCTTGGTTCATTCTCTTTGAATGATAAGAGTTAGACATTTTAATAATACACTATTTTGTGTAAATCTGTTAATGCCAAGAATTTTCCTTCAGTTTTCTTACTCCTGTGAAAATTCTGAAGATGCATTTACAGAAGATGTGTTTGCAGTTTAATTTTTTGCAAAGCTGTATTATCCCACAAATTTATATAGGTTTAATGTTTTGAAGTTAGTTGGATCTTTAGTTAGAAAGACGCTAGTGGATGGCATCATTTTTGAAGTAAAAATCAGCATTGTAGATGGAAGTGTCAGGATTCCTCAGAGTGCTGAGCATATCATAGTCATCTGTCTCTGATTTTGGTAGTGCTTTTTCCTCACTTAGAACTGTCTTCCCTACTCCTTCCTTGTTTTCTCTGTGGATCCTTTCCTGATTTTTTGCCAATCATGGATGGCCTTGTTTTTATTTACCCACTTCAAATTTGTTTCTTTTCCCACCTAGGTGATGAAAATTTCCTTAAAGGCTGTTGGATCTCTTTTTAAGTTCTCCATAATCATTCGCATATACTAGACTATTAAATTGCTTGAGGAGATTTGTCCATTTGGATTAGACTATTTCCTAATCATGATTTTTCTGATGTTCCGTGATATCCCAGTTTTTTTTTTTTTAAGTCTGTCTTTCTTTCTTTCTGTTGAGTGTGAATGGGGGGAGGGGCAGAGGGAGAGAGAAAATCTCAAGCCGACTCTGCGCTGAGTGTGGAGCCCAACAGAGGCCTCTATCCCACGGCCCTGAGATCGTGACCTGAGCTGAAATCAAGTCAGATGCTTAACTGACTGAGCCACCTAGGTGCCCCAATATCCCACGTTTTGGTAGAAAGTCTATCCTGTATTTGCTAGGATTTGTTAAAATTAATTTAATTTAAAAAATATATTCATAATCACTTGGTAGAGTATAATAAAAATACAGATTTCTGGGGTCTATTCCCAGAGGTTCTGGTTCACTAAGTTTTAGGTAGAACCTTGCTTTCTGTTTTCTGAACAAATCCCATGGTAGCAGTCAGATTAAAGAATCACTCTTAGGGGCACCTGGGTGGCTCAGTCGGTTAAGTGTCTGCCTTCAGCTCAGGTTGATCCCAGGGTTGGGGGATTGAGCCCTGCATCAGGCTCCCTGCTCAGCGGGGAGCCTGCTTCTCCTTTTCTCTCTGCCATTCCCCACCTTGTGCTCTCTGGCTCTCTCTGTCAAATAAATAAATAAAATCTTTAAAAAAAATCATCATTCTTGTACAGAAATTTTAGGAAGCAGAGATGAGTACCAAAGCCCAGTTAAAAGCAAACAAGAAGCAGATGAAAAGAAACATTAAATACCTTGATGATAAAGCTGTAATTAACAGACCAAATGGCAAATAGAAGTTAAGTAATTTATTAAGATAGAGTACATTTTTTTATAAGGCCTTCTTTGGAGAAATACGAAATATGTTGAGTTCTATTAACACTTAATCATATAACCCTAACATTCTGTTATTTCAGTGAGAACTGTCAGAGTACAAAAGAATGACACTAGGCTTCCTACCCCTTTTGAAATAAAGATCCCAAGATTGCCAAACATTTTAACTTCCAAGGATGTAACGTGATTTCCTGAGCTAAGCTCTTGCCCAGGAATGCAGAATCTATGTTGCTTTAATGAAATTAAAAATAAACTTGAGATAGCCAGACCCACCTCAGATATTATATGGAGCATAGCTGTAATTACGTTTTGTTGTTTTAGGATGATACGGTTAGAAACACACAGCAGTTATAGCTGAAATTTAAATGGAAAAGGAAAAAAAATTTTATTCCTCAACTTCCTTTTTTCCTATTTTAATTAGTCTCTTTCAGATGCACTGATTTCTCTTCAGATGGTGTATCCTCGAAGGAATCTTTCAGCTGACCAGTGGAGAAATGCCCAACTATTGAGTCTCATCAGTGCACCTAGTACAATGCTTAATCCTGCACAGTCTGACACCGTATGGTTCTATTTTTCACTTTTTGAATGAAAATAGTGAAGTTGATTTTTTAAAAATACCAGTTAGGCAGTGTTGTTGCAGTTTTTCTTCTAATTAGTATTAGCCTGTCAGTGAAATTTATTGTAAAATGCTCAGTAAGTTATACTGTTGAGCTTATTTCTAAATTCTGATGCTGATTTAATAAAATTAGTGTAAGTATTTTCTTTTAAAATTTAAATGTTTGTTTTCTGTTATAGTAGAAAATTTGGAAAATGCATAAAATTTTAAAGAAGAAAACAAAAATCACCTCAATCTTCACCGACTAGAGAAAATCATTATTATGTTCTTTCACACAGTGGACCCTTGAACAACACAGGTTTGAACTGTGCAGGTCCACTTACACCTGGATTGTTTTTGTAAATGTATTTTCTGTTCCTTAAGATTTTCTTAATAGGGGCGCCTGGGTGGCTCAGATGGTTAAGCGTCTGCCTTCGGCTCAGGTCATGATCCCAGGGTCCTGGGATCAAGTCCCGCATCGGGCTCCCTGCTCAGTGCAGAGCCTGCTTCTCCCTCTCCCTCTGCCATTCCCTCTGCTTGTGCTCTTCTGTCTCTCTGTCAAATAAATAAATGAAATCTTTAAAAAAAAAAAAAGATTTTCTTAATAACATTTTCTTTTCTCTAGCTTATATTATATAATATGTATAACATACAAAATATGTATTAATTGACTTTATGTCATTGGTAAGGCTTCTGGTTAATAGGCTTTTAGCAGTTAAGTTTTTTTTTTTTTTTTTTAAATTATTTATTTATTTATTTGACAGAGAGAGAGACAGTGAGAGAGGGAACACAAGCAGGGGGAGTGGGAGAGGGAGAAGCAGGCTTCCCGCGGAGCGGGGAGCCCGATGCGGGGCTCGATCCCAGGACCCTGGGATCATGACCTGAGCCGAAGGCAGATGCTTAACGACTGAGCCACCCAGGCGCCCCAGCAGTTAAGTTTTTAAGAGTCAGAAGTTTTTAGTGACTTTTCAACTACACGGGGAGAAGGGGTTGGCAGTCCTTTACCCTCATGTTGTTCAAGGGTCGACTGTATTTTCAATCTTTTCTCTGTGTGTATGAACATAGATGTTCTATATATGGAGAATATACACACATAATTACTGATTTGGGTGAGACAGTGAGCATCCATGTACATAAGTCGTTTTTAACTTGATTAAAATATTATCCTTTGGAATATTACAAACTCTGAAATGGACTTGGGAAATTTGGAATAGACTTTTGGAAATTTATCATTTACCAGATTGAAGACAATTTGGCAAAATATTGTTTTAAGGGAGGTTTCAGGGAGTGTAAATGTGAAAGGGGCCCAGCTCTCATTTTCCTTTATGGACTGCACATTTAAGTATAAATTATAAAACTTTTATCCAACTTTTCAAATACGTCATGGTGGTATTTGAGTCATGAATTGAGTAGTAAGAATTTTTAGGAGAAAGAAAGAGAGTGACTCAGTACAGGATTTGTTTTTTAGAATTTCTTTTAATCACAAATTTGTATCTTCTCTTTTTAAGATGCCTTGTGAATATCTCTCTTTGGATGCAATGGAAAAATGGATTATCTGTAAGTAAAATTAGTTTTGTAATTACCCCTCAGGTTTTAAGTTTTAGAGAAAAATAATGGGTAACATGGATTACTTCTGTGCTAAGCACTGTGCTAATAAGCCTTCTTCGTGCTTATCTCATTCAGTTCTCATACTGACCCTGTCAGGATAGATAGTCTGTTTTAAAGATAAGGAATCTAAAGCTTAGTCCACATAGCTAATAAGTGACAAAGACAAAATAAGAACCCAGGCTAATGCCAGGGCTCATGGTACATTATATTGCCTCTCAATGTAGCCGTCAAAACTACATTTTTGTTTTGTTTTTAATGATTTTTAAAAATATTGTGTTTATTCAGCTAAGGTTTTTGATTTTGCTTTACTTCAGTACATGGTTGGCAGTTCAGTATACGTGGAGGATAAAATTACTAGTTGTGCTCCTGAGAAGTTCACAAACTATAGGGGAAATAGACACAGTGACCCACAGATATAATACAGAATGAGAATTGCTATAATACAATTACTTCTACAACCCCAAAGTCCAGTGGCAGAGGGGAATAATTTTGAGCAGTTTGTTGGTTTTTTTTGTTTTTTTTTTTTTACTTCGTCTAGTTCTTGTTTCTTGATTTATTAACTAGTAGGTAGTATTTGTTGACTTTTTCTTATAGTATGTCTCAAACTACAGTGCCTTCAGTTTTCTTTTTTTAAATTTTTTGGATTGATACTTACATAAAATACGGATTACTAAACTACTGACAACTAAAAGTGAATTACTAGAGTTACCAGAAATGAATAAAGACACAAAGTAAAAGCCTACATTTTTAATTATTAGATTCAGTTTAGTCTAACAATTAGATTATTACTAGGTTTCTACTCATAAATGTCAAATTTTTGTAAAAGTTTCTAAGTACTCTCTTTCTTTACTTAATCTCATTGTGCCCTGGCACTTTGAATAGCACTGTTATTAGTATGAAAGCTTGTACTCCTTATCCTTAGCATTTTTTTAAAGATTTTATTTATTTATTTATTTATTCATTTATTCATTCATTCATTCATTCGTTCCTTCATTTAGAGTCTGCACACATGCGAGTGGGTGAGTGGGGGGCAGAGAGTGAGAGAGAGAGAGAGAATCGCAAGCAGACGGGCTGAGCATGGAACCTGTCTCAAGGCTTGATCTCAGAACCCTGAGATAATGACCTGAGCCAAAATCAAGAGTTGGATGCCCCTCCTTAGCCATTTTTATTAATTATATTTTTTACATTGATTAGTTTTGTGATACTTATATTTTCTATAATGATAGTTAAGATTTTAATCCTTTCTCTTAGTTGACTCAAAACACAGCTTTCAAAGTATTGATTTTGCTGAAATATATTGTGATCCTTGATTGTTCATGTTTATGGAAGTTTGGCTGTGAACAGAGGTGATTATTAGAGTTAGGTGGCATGGGTGACCTCTAGAGTTAATAGCACTAGTTCCCCCAGTCTGTACAGCTGATTATAGGGCTTTGTGTGATGAGCAGGGAAGTGGGTCCGAAGGCAGGCTACTCTAATTGGGGATACAGGGACATAGAGAAGGCATACAGATGTGGAATGACCACAGTTGCCAAAGTAAGGAAGGTAATTTACTCTGAGTTTTGCTGCTTTCATGTAATTGAGCCTTGAGTAGAGTTAACAGAGGTTAAGAATTACCTTAAACTCTGTACTTATCTTTTTTTTTTTTTAAGATTTTTATTTATTTATTCATAAGAGAGAGAGAGAGGCAGAGGGAGAAGCAGGCTCCTCACTGAGCAGGGAGCACGATGCGGGACTCGATCCCAGGACCTTGGGATCATGACCTGAGCCAAAGGCAGACGCTTAACCATCTGAGCCACCCACGCGCCCTGTGCTTATCTTTTTGACCTCTATACTCATAGTAGGACTTTTCTGTAGAAGGTGGTCTACTTTCTTTAGCACTTTGCTTTAGATTAGTTCAAAGTGTGGTCCCTGGGTCAGCAGCATCACCTAGGAACTTGTTAGATACACAGAATCTTGATCTCCACCTTAGACCTGCTGAATTAGGCTGTGAATGGATCCTAGCAATCTGATTTAAAAAATCATAAGCCTTCCCAGTAATTCTGATGCAACCTAAAGTTTAAGGATCATGGGTCTAGATTATAGTCTGGGGCCAAGAGTTATTGAGAGTCTGGAATGTTGAAGACCCAGCTATTTGGAATGCAATTATAAAATAACTTAAACTGATATTCTTTTCAGGGTCTATTCTTGCTATATTGGTTGGACTCAGAAGACTCCTTGGGAAAGATCTCTTTTCATCTCTGGAGTTTTGGGTTACTAATTCCAGTCTGTTTTTAAATTGATAGTTGAGTTCTACCTGCTTTCTATCTTAAAAGATTTTCTCTAACTTTCTTGTCTAGTATCTGTTTTTTTTATCTTGTTCTCCAGCATTTTTGTGGCTTAAATTTTTTTCTGTCCTTTTAATGGGCCATTGGTGGGGAAAGGAGGGTAATATGTGATTTAATAAACCATCCTAATCTTGGGCAATCGAATTTAAATTACATTACCTTTTTTGATTCTATCATAAACAAATGGATATACTAAATTCAAAGGTAATCCGTATCTTAAAAAAATAAAACATATGGTAACCCATAATATAACTGCTAATATTTTTAGAGAAACCTTTTATTGTCAGCAGTTTTGTGAATCTAAGTATTCAACAAGGTATAGGACACTAAGTGAAATCTCTTTTTACTCGGGTTTAGAGTAAAAAGTCATTACATAAGGCAAGAATCTTTCACAATTTCTCTTGAGGATTCTTTAAATTTCTGTACATGTATTCTGTTTCTTTGCCTGTATACCAGATTGTATAATTGGCTTGTGTTTAGGGGTCCTGTTCCATTAAAAATACTTTTATGTGTTTCAGGAAATTTAAAAAAGTTAAATACACTTCTGTACATATGATTCCACAATATATGCCTACTTAACTTAAAAAGTTAACTTGTGTAGTGGCCCTGTTTTTTTTTTTTCTCAAAGATTTTATTTATTTGACAGAGAGACAGCAAGAGAGGGAACACAAGCGGGGGAGTGGGAGAGGGAGAAGCAGGCTCCCCGCTGAGCAGAGAGCCCGATGTGGGGCTAGATCCCAGGACCCTAGAATCATGACCTGAGCAGAAGGCAGGTGCTTAACGACTGAGCCACCCAGGCGCCCCAGTAGTGGCCCTGTTAAAAGGAGGTTGAGCTAAGAATAAAAAGATAAATGGCAAGTTGTATATTAATGATTCAGGAGTTTAGAGGTGGCAGTGACTACTGAGAATCCTAGGGAAATTTCACAGGGAATAGGATTGGTTTGTAACTGGCCCATTACAGTACCTTGTGTGTAGCAGGCACTGAGTAAATGCTGAATGAATGACAGATGAGGTTTTGTGGCCTAGTATAGAGGGCTAGAGAGGGCATCCACAAACATACGTATGATTATACATTTGTGTAAGATTTCCAAAGTAGATAACAAAAGATGAAAGATCTGAATTCATATACTAGAGAGCAGCATAATATATTGAAAGAATCTTAGGCTTTAAGGGTAAATACTTGAGGCTAACTCTAGCTCTAACATGTTAATGGTATAACTTTAGATAAGTCATTGAACTTTCATTTCTTCCAACTGTAAAAGAGAAGGATACCATCTGTTTTATCTACTCCACAGAATTACGTGAGATAATATACGTGAAAACTTATTTGGTAAACTGCATTGCTATGAAAATGCAAGATGCTATTGCATTTCTTCTGGTGATTTAGAAAAGTACATTAGTCTTACTTTTCAGTTATTTTGACAGTTGTTATGATTACTGTATTATGTGTTAATTAGTAACTTCTGATCTTTGGCTTAAAATACAAAGATTTTTGAAAATGTCTTTTACTCATTTATTAAAATGACTTCTTACACAACCCAGAAGCAACATTTCTTTTTCTCATAGTGATTATGTTTATATTTCTGAAAATTTTGAAAGCTACTTTGTAACTGAAAGAATTTAATTTTGGAATACTTTTATATTTGTATTTACTTGTGTTTTTTTAAAGTTGGCTTCATTTTGTGCCATGGGATTCTAAATACTGATGCGACAGCATTGAACCTTTGGAAGCTAGCTCTTCAAAGTAGCTCTTGCCTCTCTCTCTTTCGGGATGAAGTTTTCCACATTCACAAAGCTGCAGAAGACTTATTTGTAAACATACGAGGGTATGGCATTTTCATTTATCTTGTCTTTTTTTGGAGAAGGGTAGTGAGTGGATTATCTTTATTGAAGTTTGTTGATAGAGAAGGGTCATGTCATGCAAGAAGGTATCATCTGTATTATCTTACTGGCCATAGTAAGTTGTTTTTAACAATCATCCTGATACGGTAGTATTCATATTTTTTATAGGTAACTTCATAAATTAAAATATCTAGTGTTTCTGCCCTTTCAAAATTTGTATTCTAGGATAAAATGTGTCCTCTTTTGTAAATCATGATATGGATTTAGACATAAATATGCTAGAAGTACCATATACATTTTAGAGTTTTGACATTTTTGTAAGTGCTATTTAAAAGTATGTGAATCAATCAAAAGCTCTTTAAATTAGTTATAACAATTACAGAAGTCATACCGCTGCACATAAGAAATCATGTTTCCTTTTAATAAGGTGTTCCAAGTGACTCATTTATATTCATTCCCTGTAAAACAAGCGGTTCATACAAATTTGTTTCCTTGAAATTGTTAATGCCTGCATTGCTTTCCACATGAGGTTCTATAGACAGTATATAAGACAGGTTGAACTCAGACTTGGTAGCAATTCTGAAATCTTTTGAAATTAGGAGCATCTAAAATATTCTGGGGCGTCCTGTACCTGAAAGTGTTGAATAATTATGTTTGGCTTTTTAGCTTCAGATAGAAATGAAGTTTACCTACGTTTATTTCATATCCAATTTAGAAATGTCTTGATGAAATTGAGATGAAGCAACTGTTAGTTATTAAAAAATAAAGATCTGTTTAACCTACCAACTTAAGCCTCAGATTTTAGTATGTGTAAGAATTACAGGTTCCTGGACATCATCCCTAACTTGTATTTCCTATATCTGTATCTTGAAGAGGCTAAAGGAATCTGCCCTCTTTCCCCTAGTAATTTTTGAAGCAAAATTTACAGACAGAAAAATGCATAAATTTTAGGTGTCTACAACTTTGTATATGAATACTCTAGGTGATCACCTAGTCAAGATACAGAACATTTCCATTATTCCCAGAAAATTGATTTGTGCCCCTTTTGGTCATTACTGCCACCCCTGATCTCCCACCTCCCAGGCCCTTGATCAGGTGACCACTGTTCTGATTTCTGTCACCGTGGGTGTTTCTGACATTCTCATGTGGTAGTTTCTCAGTCATAAAATGAGGTCTGGTGCCCTATGTACTTTCCAGCTCTTATTTGGCTTTTATTTTAGGTGGTGGAGTACCTGGAAGTATCCTATGTCATATGGGATACTTTCTAATTGATTTTCATTTTCTAGTTGATTCAGGTTGAAAATCATAAAACTTGTAGCATATTGATAGCTACTCTGTGGAATCATATTTAAATATATGTAAGCATTTAGAACCAGGTGGTCTATATATTGAGCGAATTTATGCATTGTACACATAAGCATAATGACACCATGAGACCGATTGTCTTGATGTTAACGCTTTTCCTTTCTTTTTTTTGGTTATGCTTTTCTAATATTAATTTACCATTTAAGAATCTTCATATTTGAAGTTGAGAAGTCTTAATTTTTATTAAATTATGAGTGATCAATTTAAAATATGACTTCCAGTAGTTACACGTCAGATCGTTAAGTATAAAAGCTTATTAATTATGAAGGACAGTGATTACAGAATTAATGTATTTTGGACATTTGCTCAAAGAACACATAAATCTTAGAGTATTTAATTTAGAAGTTGGAGTTCTTAGTATAACTGGTTTTAGTTAGGTTGTCAGGAAGATAGTTTTAACATTTTAGGAATTTTGAGTTTTTGTATGTAATATTTATGAAAATAATGTATTTATTAGCATTTATTTTTCAAATGTTACCTTTAAACTTTTGATGTTGGTGTCCTGTTTCTTTTAATTTAAAGTAGTCAATATGCTTTCCTGCCCCAGTTTTTTCTACCACAAAACCCCTATCTCCAAACATTCACTAGTGTTGCTCACTAGTATATGTTCTTTCAGAACTTTTTTTTATGAGATAGCATAAAAATCAGAAGTAATAGCTTTGTTATTACTTTAGATTTTGGGAAACCACTGTTAATTACATTGGAAGTATAATTTTAATAACTCCATAGGGGCTTAATGAGGTATATTTAATCAAGATCTACATAGTGAGCTTTAATTTTTTTTGTGAGATTTAATATAATATGAGATCTATTTTTCTAAGAAGACTTTACTGGGTACTATAAGGTACCAGGAGAGGAGGAGGTGCGTGGATTTCTTCCATGCATTTTTAGTTTGAGGGCCAGTTTTTCTTGCCGCTAATAGTAATTTTTAATTGACTTTTAGTGTTTGGCTAATTCGTTTCAACTGTTACCGATGAAATTAAGATTAACATGGTTCTAAATTTTTTTTTCCACGTAGCTATAATAAGCGTATTAATGACATAAGAGAATGCAAAGAGGCAGCTGTGTCACATGCGTAAGTAGTTCTGTCTTATATGTGGAACTTAAAATCAAGAAGAATTTCTTTCTTAAAGAATAATTTTGTTGAAGTGATTGCAGGTTAACGTGTGCCAGATGTGATAGAAGTGAGAGACTTTGAATCAATGAAAAATAAGCACATATCCTCAGTATCTGCTAAGCTTCAAGTTAGTGTAGACAGATCTTAAATATTTTTGAAGTGTTGATAAAAATGCTCTAAGGAAATACCATACAAAGGTCTTTTATTTTAGGTATCATTCAAGTCTTTTACCATTACTATGCTTTTGTGCCAATACTTTCCAAGTTGTGATGATTTTTGTACTATTTCATGAAAATTTGACATATCTTCACACTCTCCTAAATAGTATTTACTTTTCAAAGTATGCCTTTCCTGAATTGTAGTAAATATTATATATTAGTAAGTATATAGAATAACTTAAAAGTTAGCATATTTAAGATCTTTGAACAACTTTTCAATTTTATCATACATTATAAATAATTTGATATTTCAATTGAATTGTTATAGGTGGTATACTTGTGTAGAATATTTTCTCTACTGAGCTTAGGTAGAAGTAATATTATTTGATCCATCTGTATTTCTATAAGCCAGAGAGAAGATAATGCACCATTGCCATTGATGAAAATATAAAACGACAAGTTTTAGAATTTAGGTTTAGGCTATGGGATGGATATTGGGACTTTAAACCATCTTTATTCATTGCTGTCAGTGCTGTATCATTTCCTCATGCATGTTTTTTCACTTGAATGAGATGCTTATATTATTAAAAGTTATTTTCTAGTATAAATAACATACTTTGGAGTGTGTTAGAATTCCTTTCTTGACATACAGAAATACAAATGACTATCACTTCTTCATTGGATAGACCCTGTTGTAAGCCATATATATGGTGTCATAGCTATCTTTTATGAAACTTTTAAAGGTAAGGCATTTTCCCCCCTTTATTTATTATATAAAGTAATCATAAGTGGTAAGCAGTAGTAATTTTTCATAGGAATTCCTCATTCCCATAATCCAGGCTTAGTACTTTATAGACATTTTCTCTCTGTATTTACAACACCATAGGCACCTTGTAGCAACTCTGTGTAGTAAAAGTCAAAATAACAGTTGACCCCTTTCTTCTTAGAAATTGCACAGGATGACTTTATTATTGTCAGATAAAAAAGAGCTTGTCATTGGAATTAACCTAACATTGTAAAAGTACTGTGTATCAGCCATTATGAAAGATGTATCTTGTGAGGCAGGTATCATCATCCCTGTTTTATAGATAAGAGGCTAAAACTAGGAGAGGTGAAACCTAAGGTCACTAGGCAGAGGTTGGATTTTAATCAGAGTCTTCTAAAACTAATCTGTGTCCCGGCCAAATTTCTGGTATTCTATATCCCTTACACTAGTTTTTTTGGCATATATATATATTGCGTGTGTGGGGGGCTGTTGGTGGTGCCATTTTTTGTACCTATCAAAATCTTAAATTAAACCTAAAATTGGGACTGTATATTTTGCATAGTGTGAGAAGTTGGAATACTTAAAACATTCTGTGATTTTTTTTTCCATGTTAATATGTGAGAGTAATTCTTCTTAAAAATTTGCATTTCATTTAAAAAATACCTAGTAATGAATATTTATAATTATCTTTTCCTTTCCTCATCTTTGTTTTTGAACCAGAGTGCCAAATGATCTCATCCTAATGTCTTTCTTGTATATAGCTCTTGTTTAGTCAGTCTTATATATTTAATAGGAACGTACTTAATAAACTGGATATGGATTATCATATATTTATTAACTTGTGTTCATTGATTTTTTTGTGGGAGTGACAGAAATGTGTATATATAGAACATTGCTTGCTTTCAAGGATTTCGCAGTCTAGTTTATAAAGTGCTAGGCTAAATGGTATTAAAGTTGCAGAAATTATTTAGAAATGGACATCTGGAACTGCTTTTTGAAGGATTGGTCTTGAAGTTTGGGTAGGATTTTGATAGGGGGAGAGTAACAGAATAAACATGGTTATAAAAACAGCATAAGAAAGACAAGGATAAACGTAAGATTGGAAAGTCATTTAATGACATGACATACCATAGAAGATATTTGTAGGGACTTCATTCTAAAAAAACTTTGGAAATTGACCTGAAATGATAAGTTATTTAATTGCCAATAACAATTTTAGTGGAAACAGATAAATTATAATGATGTCTTTCCCTGTAGTGGTTCAATGCACAGAGAAAGACGCAAATTTTTAAGGTCTGCACTGAAAGAATTGGCTACTGTCCTCTCTGATCAACCGGGCTTGCTAGGTCCGAAGGTAATTGATTTAATTCTTGCTTTAACTACAGGTGTGCCATATTAAAATGAAAACTTCTGTGTGAAATTTTACTAAAATTTGATTTCATTTCTTAACTATAGGTGTGCCATATTAAAATTAAAAAAATATTTTCTATGGGAAATTGTACTAAAATTTGAAATTTTACTAAAACTTATATTTAACTGAGAATGAATTTACTTACTTGACACTCATACATCACACCTTCCTCCCTTTTTCTCACTTCTTACTTATATGTGTACCTTTCTTGATACATATCTCCCAAGTTTTCTTTTGTGTTTTCATTTTTGTCTTTTGAACTTGATTTTATCAGTTCTTGCCGGTGACTTTTCACTTAGAGAAAGATTGTGGATAGGTTTTACTTATAATCTTGGCATGAGAATAAGCAATGTTGTTTATTTTTTTTAATTAGGCACTTTTTGTTTTTATGGCATTATCCTTTGCCCGTGATGAAATTATCTGGCTACTTCGTCATGCAGATAACATGCCAAAGAAGAGTGCAGATGACTTTATAGACAAGTAAGTTAGCAACATTTAAAAAGTTATTTTTTAATATTTTGATGTATGAGATATGGAACTTGGGAACTTGGAGTTAAATTATTTTGAAAGACCTTTTTAAGGGCTTTGCATATTTCATAATAAAAGAATATTTGTAATATATCATTAGATGATATGAATTAGAATGCAGAGTCTACTTTAGCTTAATATTAGGGCTTTTAATGTTTCCTTTCTAATACTCTAGGTGGTCATAAATTCTTCCTTGTTTTCTTGCTATAACCAGTGATATTTCCTTTGGAATTCATTTTTTAAGATGATTTACTACACAAAAATTTAAATAAGAATCCTTACGAAGTAGAGTTGCAACCAAGTGTGTGATTTGAAATGTCTTTCTCTCATTTTAGTCCACAGCTTTTGAATAGGAGTTAGATAAATGAAGCAGAGAAATACGAGCGTACAGAAAAGTCTTATTCCTAATCTTCTAATCTTCTTTCGTTTGTGATATTTTTGTAATGATGTAATTTATGAGATACCCTAATTTTATTTTCATTTTGGGTTTTCCTTTATCAACTTCTTTAGTCATAGCTGTTTTGCTGTTCTTTTATTTTTGTTTTCTATCATGGAAATATCTTTAGAAAGTAATTGACATAAAATGATATTTAGCAGTGCTTTTTCTAAGAAAAAAAACTTCTTGTAGTAATACCAAAGTCATTTTATATTTTCCTTGATAATGATGAATTTATTTTTTGAAATACTTTTCTTGAATTTTTTAAAAAGGCACATTGCTGAATTAATATTTTACATGGAAGAGCTTAGAGCACATGTAAGGAAATATGGACCTGTAATGCAGAGGTATTATGTGCAGTACCTTTCTGGCTTTGATGCTGTTGTTCTCAATGAACTTGTGCAGGTAAAAACTGTATCATGCTATTCTCCCTATTGTTCTTTCTTTCCCTCCTTTCTAGCGACTGATTTGTTTGCTCAGTATAATCTAGTGCCAAGTGGTGGAGATATAAGTGTAAGTCAGTCGTTGTCATATCTTGTCAAGGAGATCGTCATCTAGAGGGGAGAAAACACTTAGTTGTAGTTGAGTGTAATAGTTGTTATGCTTAATTGTGTACACAGTTCAGAGTGAACACAATGCAGGGAATAATTCTTTATTTTGGAGGTGGAGGTGTACAGTGACCAAATTATAGAGGGCCTTGCAAAAGAGGAGGATAGCCATAAATCAGATTTAACCAAGTTTTAGGGGAAAAGTAGAAGATAAATCTTTTGGCAAAGTATGTTAGAAGGTGACCAGATTTTTTAAAAAAAATTCATCTGGATGACCTAATTCATCTAGATGACCTTTGATTAAATATCCTAATTTTATTTTCAATTTGGATTTTCCTCTGTTGATTTTTAGTCTTATTTTTTTTGGTTTCTATAATTTCTTTATTCAGTCTTTTTCATCTTAATATAAATTTATCTTTATTTCAAATAAGCTAACTAAGGAAAATGGTTTTTTTTTTTTTTTTTTGGCTTCATTTTATAAAATCAGGATGTCTAAAGACTACTAGTAAACTAACACATAAAGAACAGCATGAATTCTCTATATTTTAAAACTGCTGGTTTTCCAGAGGAATAACCATACTTTGATAACCTGTTTTTTTTCCCAAACCTACCTAAAAAATGCGAATAAGAAAATAAAAAATTGTTCATGTAATTGTTTACCTTGAATTATATGTACACCTCATAGGTTACTATCCTGAACTGGTGTATTTTTTCCTTTATCCACTAGATGGAGCTCAGATGCTTTCTGTCTAGAATGCCCATTAAAAACGGGAATAGAAGAGCTGATTTTATCCCTAAAATGTTATTACTCTGCTGTACTTTTATTTAAATAGTTACTACTTACCAGATAAACCAGAGGCTTTTGTGCTGTCACAATTTAAAAAATAAACCGGACTCCTGGTTTCATGTCATTTTGAAACTTGCTGTGGCTGGTTAGATATTAATTAATAAATGTAGATTTATGTTACATTATATTAAAATTTTTAAGTCATTCCATCTCTTGTGGTGTCTTTTACATCAGTTGTATTTTAACAATACTAGGAAAATTAAAGTTTTGTTTGTTTTTCTGGAATTACAATATTAGTAGCAGTAATAATAATATTAATTGTCAGATTTATTGACAGTATATTTTACTACGTCTATGCACAATTCTATGAGGTTAGATATAGTTACCATATGTTGAAGAAAAAAGAATTTACATAACTTGCTCAGTATCCTAGAGTTCATGAGTAATAGAGCCAGTGTTTGAGCACAGGCTTTAATGCCAGTGCCCGAGCTGTTTATACCCTCTTCTGTTGTAAAGTACATGCCTGGTGTTTTTAACCATTTACTAGGATTTAAATTTAGAACTAAGATTAACCTGTTAATATAGTTCACTGTAATAGGTGTTAAATTTTTTTATTGAAGTGAAATATACATAACATACAACTTTCTATGCTAACCATTTTTAAGTGTACAGTATAATGAAATTATATTCACATTGCTGTGTAGGTTTTAAAAATTATGCTATTTGTGAGCTAAGCATCCACTTTTTAAAAAAATATCTTAATTCACCAACAACTTCAGATGTAGTTTTTAAGGTATTCAGTTTTTTAGCTTAGGAATATTTTGGTCCTAATTTTGTTGAGATATAATTTACACACAATAAAAGTCACCTGTTTTCAGTGTACCGTTTGAATTTTGACAACTGTACGTCCATGTCACTACCACTATAGTCAAGACATAGAAAGTTTCCGACACTTAAAACACTTAAAATTTTTTTTTTTTTTAAGATTTTATTTATTTATTTGACAGATGGAGACATAGTGAGAGAGGGAACACAAGCAGGGGGAGTGGGAGAGGGAGAAGCAGGCCTCCCGCCGAGCAGGGAGCCCGATGCGGGGCTCGATCCCAGGACCCTGGGATCATGACCTGAGCTGAAGGCAGCCACTTAACCGACTGAGCCACCCAGGCGCCCCTAAATTACTATTCTAACAAAAACCCACATCGGGCTCCCTGCTCCATGGGAAGCCTGCTTCTCCCTCTCCCACTCCCCCTGCTTGTGTTCCCTCTCTCGCTGTGTCTCTCTGTCAAATAAATAAATAAAATCTTTAAAAAAAAATAAAAGTTTTCTTGTGTACCTTTATAATTGATTCTCTCTCTAAACCCTGGTAAACCATTCATCTGCTCTTTGTCACTTTTGCCCTTAAAAACAATTTTTCTCACACAAATGGAATCATATACTATATAATCTATTGTTTATGATTTCTTTCAATTAGCATAGTGTTTTTGAGATTCATCTGTGTTAATGTATGTATCATTTCATTCTTGTTTAAGGCTGAAAAATATTCCACAGTACGGATATACCAACTTGTTTATCCATCCACCACTTGATGGACCTATGAATTGTTTCCCCAGTTAAATGTTTTTAACATTATTTTTTGTTTCTTTTTTTCAGAATCTTTCTGTGTGCCCTGAAGATGAATCGATCATCATGTCCTCTTTTGTTAACACTATGACTTCCCTGAGTGTAAAACAAGGTGAGAGTCTTCCAAATAAAAACATATTTTCTCCTAATTAGATTTTCAAATTTGATTATTAAGGAGGGGATTTAACAGTTAATTTTTCTAGACTCATTTATTTTAGACACATTTACTCTGTTCTCTTTTGTCTTAGCTTTGTTCTCTCTGAAGCAAAAGTTGCCAAAATGGGTGTGTGATGATGTTTATAAAAATAATGAGAATTATAGCTTGAAATTTCTTATTATTCAGCAGGGGGAAAAAGGCATTTTGTAATTAAAAAAAAAAAAAAAGTATATATGTGGTCCAAGCATCACCTATGACAGTAGTTGGTACCACTGATAAAATTGTTTTAAAAAGTGCCAGGCAGTTCCATATTATCCTATTTAATTCACATCAGTTTTAGAAAGCTGTTTATACTTTTATTTGGTAGATTTGGAAACTCAAGGTTTGAGGGTTAACCTCTCAGTTATTTGCCCAAGCTCTAACAGGTATTAAGTACTAGTGTAGGGATTTTTTTTAAGTTAAGGTCTGTCAATCCCAATGTTAATGTTGTATACTTGACTGCCTCTTCATTATTTGAATACTTCAGTCTAACAGATTAGTATGATGTCTTAGTGTTGTAATCTTTAAGTAAAAGATATCCAACGCCTTGAAAATTTCTGAGTAATAAATACATTTTAGTTTAATCAGTCTTTATCACACTTAAGTAATGAAACTTTTGTAAAGTTGCCTGGTGATACTTGGTTTATAGTCACTTTGAGGAGCTTCACCCTGCTGTCCAAAGCTTCTGTTTACAGGATTTCTGAAGCTCTATTCTAGCTTCTTCAAAATTGGCATGTAAGCACACTGAGAAAGAGTTTAGGAGAGAAGTCTGTACTTTACACATCTCTTAGCATAACTCCCTCCTTATATCAACATCTTTAAAGGATTTGAGAATGACTTCACTGTATTAGTTATTCAGTTATTTTTGTTTTTTTAAGGGTACAGTTTAATAGTGTTTAGTAGATTCACATAGCTGTGCAACCAGTCTCCAGAACTTTGTCATCTTGAAAATCGAAACTCCATAGCTATTAAAGAGCAACTCCTGATAACCCCTCGCCCCTGACATCTACCATTCTACTTTCTGGTTCTATGAGTTTGTCTACTCCAGGTACCTCATAAGTGGGATCATGCAGTATTTGTCTTTCTGTCACTGACTTATTTCAGTAGCATAATGTCCTCAAGGTTCAGCCACACTATAGCATGTGTCAGAATTTCCTTCCTTTTAAAGGCTGAATAATGTACCACATTTCATTCATCTATTCCTCTGTTGATAGACATTTGGGTTGCTTCCGCCTTTTGGCTGTTGTGATTAATGCTGCTGTGAACATGGTGTAAATACCTCTTTAAGACTTTGCTTTTAATTCTTTTGTGTACATGGCCATAAGTGGAATTGCGTTAGATGTTAAATTTTAAAACTGTGATTATATATTTGTGAAACATTAATTTGCTTTGTAATATTTTTTCTGTTATTGTAGTTGAAGATGGGGAAGTATTTGATTTCAGAGGAATGAGATTAGATTGGTTTAGATTACAGGTAAGAATAACTTAATTTTCATTGTCATTCTGTTTGGGTGTTGAATATTTTAGCTAACATGAAAACACTATTTAATAAGAAAAAAATTCATTGTTGTATACCTGTTGAAAGACTAGTTTTGTGTAACTAACTATAGTTTTTACCTCATAAAAGAAATAGTTTTTTTTTTTAAGATATAATCAACATATAACATTTTATTAGTTTCAGGTTTACAACATAGTGATTCATTCATACATACTGCAACATGATCATAAGTCTAGTTAACATCCATCACCACACATAGTTAGGAATTTTTTTTCTTATGAGAACTTTTAAGATCTACTTTCTTACCAACTTTGAAATGTGCAATACAGTTCTAGTGATACAGTCATCATGCTGTACATGACATCTCCAGGACTTATTTTATAACTGGAAGTCTATACTTTTTGTTACCCTCAGCCATATTGCCGAACTCTGGCTCCCCACCTCTGGCAACCAGCAGTCTGTTTTCTGCTATGCATTTAGTTTAAAGTTTTTGTTATTTTTAAAAATTCCACATATAAGTGAGTTCATTTGGTCTTTGACTTTCTGTGTCTGACTTAATTCACTTAGCATAATGCCTTCAGGGTCCACCCATGTTGTCACATGTGGCAGGATTACCCCATTCTTTTGTTGAATAATGTTCCCGTGTGTGTGTGTGTGTGTGTGTATGTATTTACACCACCATTTCTTCATCTATTTATCCATTGGTTGCCACTTAGGCTATTTCCATGTCTTGGCTGCTGTAAATAGTGCTGCATATGAACTTGGGTTTGTAGATACCTTTTTGAGTGAGTGTTTTCATTTCCTTCAGATAAATATCAGAAATGGAATTATTGGACCATATGGTAGTTCTAATTTTTTTGAGGAGCCTCCATAGTGTTTTCCATAGTGGCTGCATCCATTTACATTCCCACCAAGAGTACATGACAGTTCCCTTTTCTCCACATTTTTGCCTTGTGTTTTTGTTAATAGCTTTTTTAACAGATGTGAGGTGACATCTCATTGTGGTTTTGATTTGCATTTCCTTGATTAATGATGTCGAGCACCTTTTCATGTACTTGTTAGCTGTCTAGATGTCTTCTTTAGAAAAGAGCAAGAACAAGCATTCAGCTCACAGGCTGTAGTTTACTGTCCCCTGATGTAGTGCCAAAAGCTTCATTTTTCTGAAATGCAGAAATAATTGGTATTAGACTTTAAAAGTTTTCATTTAATATATAACTCACATAAATAGTTTTTAAGGGCTCTTAAAACTCAAGCCTGAAATCTTTGCATAACTAAATTTCATGAGGAAATTTAATTGCCATGTACGTACTTCTAGTAATTATGTGAAAACTGTGGCCTAGTTTTTTCAGTAACTGAGTATTTTTAAAATATGTGTATTTTTTTTTTTTAAAGATTTTATTTATTTTAGAGAGAGAGAGTGTGTGAGAAAGAGCATGAGAGGGGAGAGGGTCAGAGGGTGAAGCAGACTCCCCACTGAGCAGGGAGCCCGATGTGGGACTCGATCCCGGGCCTCCAGGATCATGACCCGTGCCAAAGGCAGTCGCTTAACCAACTGAGCCACCCAGGCGCCCCAAAATATGTATATTTTAAAATAATAATAGTATGTTCTCATTATAAGATATCGGAATACCCAGAGATAAAGTAGAATATGAAAGTTTGTACTTTTCCCAGTTTCATACCTCAGAAATACTTTTAATAAGTGGTTTGTATCCTTTTAGGTGTTCAAACAGTAAATGGAATTATACTGTATACACCCATGGTTCTGCAACTTAAGTTAATTTTTGTTTAATTAAAAAGTGAAAATATAACCAATATGTGTTGGTGGACGAGATTTTTAGATCAACCCAGTCTCAGGAAGGACTCCTAGGAAGAGCATACTTTTCTGGCAGTCTGCTTAGTTCCCTGAGGTAATTTTGCTCTCAGGTTCTTTCCTTCCAAACTCAAAATACATAGGCATTTTTCTCGCTCTTGTTCTTTGTTCTGTGGTTGTGTACTTTTGGAGATGATTTTATAAATGAGGCCACAAATATTAGGTAACTTGCCTGAGGTTGCAGAGTTGGTTAATGGGAAATCAGGGAAGAACACTTAAAATATCACCACCCCAAAATACTAAATGTGTATATATAATGGGTTGTTTTCTTCCTATTAAAAATAAAATTTAGAAATTAACATTTCTTTGTTTTAACAAAAGTTGTGAAACAATATAGAGGTAGAGCATATAAAAATGAAAATAAAAGTGAAATTGCTCTACCACAGGATATACACATTTAAAATTTTGAAAGTCACTCATTATCAAAAAGCTTGAACTATTTGTCTCCTGCTGTCAGTTTGTGAGAGTGCCTAAATCAACATTTGGGTTCAGAAAATTTTAGAGATTTAGATACATTTCAAATTTACCCTTATTAAATACTTTCAGGATTAGTAACTTACTCATTTGAAGGATTCACTTGAGAATTTAGCTGTGTTTAGTCATATGGCAGAATATAAAGCATTTGTATAGCATTAAGAATGTAGAACTGATATATCCCTCTGTAAGTTTTTTCTAAATTTTTATGAGATAATTATAAGAATATCACCTGCTGTCAGATTCTTTCATGTGTTGTATTCTTGCTTTCATTAGTTTGCTAGGGCTGCCATAGCAGAGTACCAAAGCTGGTAGCTTAAACAACAGAAATTTATTATTTTATAGTTCTGGAGGCTAGAAGTCCTAAATCAAGGTGTCAGCTGGGTTCATTCCTTCTGAGGGCTATGAGGGGAAATCTGTTCTAGGCTTTTTTTCCTAGCTTCTGGTGATTTGCTGGCAATCTTTGATGTGTTTTGGCTTATAGATGAGTCATTCTAATGGCATTGTCCCTGTCTCTCTTCATACAATCTTCTGTGCATATCTCTGTGTCCAAATTTTTCCTTTTTTATAAGGATTTCAGTCGTACTGGGTTAGGGTCTACTCTGATGACCTCATTTTTAACTTGATTGCCTCTGTAAAGACCCAGTTTCCAAATAAGGTCACATTCTGAGATACTAGGTACTATGACTTCAACATATTTTTTTGTGGACACAGTTTAACCCATAACATTGCTCATAATCATGACTGGGACATACAGTCACTTTCAACTGTAATAACTCCTAAATTTTTAGTGACAGTGGGGCAGAGCATACTGAGGAAGAAAACATGGGACATACAACTAAGCCAGAGAAGTCTTGTCTGAGGGAAAGGGTAAAAGTGCAAGGTGTGAGGCAGTAGCCAGAATCCAGAACATTAGCATAGGCGATAAAGAACAGGTCAACAGTGAAGGTTCCACACCTACAGACTAGTCCATAGGATACAGGAGATAAAATATTGAGTAGTATTATATAATCTATAGAGGAGTACAGATCCTCTTTTAAGGATGTTATAAATCTGGCTGTGGAGACAGGCATTAAAGATAATGAAAAATTAAATAACAGTTGAAAATTTAAAAGATTAA
Organism: Phoca vitulina; assembly: GCF_004348235.1. NCBI lineage: Eukaryota > Metazoa > Chordata > Mammalia > Carnivora > Phocidae > Phoca > Phoca vitulina. The sequence continues at coordinate 49,904,789 of NW_022589704.1, forward strand.
CTTAAAAGATACCACTGATAGAATATGATTATAAATTAACTATAGTGGGGCGCCTGAGTGGCTCAGTCGGTTAAGCGTCTGCCTTCGGCTCAGGTCATGATCCCAGGGTCCTGGGATCGAGTCCCGCATCGGGCTCCCAGCTCTGCAGGAAGCCTGCTTCTCCCTCTCCCACTCCCCCTGCTTGTGTTCCCTCTCTCGCTGTGTCTCCCTCTGTCAAAAAAATAAATAAAATCTTAAAAAAAAAAAAAATATATATATATATATATATATATATAAATTAACTATAGTTTTCTTAGAAGGGCGAAAGCTTTTTTCAAGTTGGAATTGCTAATAATGATTTTATAGAGAAAGCATCATTTTGCCCAGACATTGAAAGAAGGGTAGAAATTGAATAGGAAAATAGCTTACACAGGAAAAGGGCAAACAGTGAGCAAAGGGCAAGTAAAGAGACTTTTTAGTGTTAAATATTACTATAAGAAGGAACAAATCTTCACAAGAGAGATGAATGATCTGACCTATCAGTGGTCAGATAGAGGGATAAGAGTTCAGTATGAACACATGGCCAGACAGAGGTATACAGTTCTCTAGATATCAGAATTCTTGAGAGCAGGGCCAGAAGGATAAGCCTTTGGGAGAATTTTATAATTGCTTTATGCCTCCACTGGAGTCCTATCCAATTTGATCCTTAGATCATTGGTCTTTTATAGGTCATATTGTTCTCCTTTTTTCTAATCTTTAAAGAAGAATTCTTTCTCCATGTATTCTTTGTCATTTTTTTCCTACTTCCTAAGGCATCTTGTTCCCTTATGTATTCCAGTAGTCTCTTAATCATCTTTGGTCACTTTTATTTATCTTCTTCCTTTCTGTCATCAGATTTACTTAGGTTGTTCTTATCTTATACTTTTATTTAAACCTGGTTTTTTTTTATAACTGGTTTCTCTTTTCATTGTTAAATATTTCAGATGAGTCTTTTAAATTAAATTATCTCATTTTGTCACCATCCATTTCATCTGAAATTATTTCCACAGTGATATTTTAATTCAGAAATTTTGAAATGGGGGTCAATTAGTGGAAGTCTTTATTGAGTTCCTGCCACAAATGTGGTTCCTCTTTATACTCTAAAGCTGATTAAAGATAAATTAAACTTCAATTAGACTTAGTTTGTAAAATATATCTAGAGTATACCTTGCCATCAGAATATTGCCCTCATTATTCTTCATTAATTCAAAAACAACAAAATACAAAACTCTGTTTTCTGTGTGGTGTTTCTGTGTTAGTGAATGGTAACAATCCATGTTGTGGCCCCTTGCCATTGTAGGGGCTGAGATTCAGTTTTTATCCAGTTTACAAGGAAATAATTCTTTAGTCTCTACTGTTTCATGGAAACTGGCAGAAGACATATGGGGCTCCTGCATCAGAGACAAAGGACTTAATTATTCACTGCACAGGAAGCAGCATGAGCATCAACATGTATGTCTCATTTTTTTCCCTTGCTTCCATGACCCATGGTGGCAGGCCCAGAGGAACCCAGGTGAATGCTATGTATGCAGTAGGTTTGTATTGCAGCTGAGGAACACTGAATTTGATGAACCCTCCATTGTATCAACAGTAAGCATTCTGGCTCTTTGATCCAGAGGTAGATATTGCCTCATTTCCTCAAGTTTGGTAGCTGCAAATAAAACCCTGAGAAATGGCCTGAGTAATGAGTGCTCTGGGCCTTGAATTCTTGGCATATTGAAGATGTGTAGGCATACATGGGATCCATGAAGGAGTATCTCCCAAAACCAGAATCCTGGCCATCATTCATAATTCGTCTGTTGCCCACCTATCTAATCATTTCCCAGATGAAACTCTTGAACTACCACCATTGTAGACCAGACCATCATAATCCTATCTGGATTATTGCCACCACTGCCTCTTAATAGATCTCTGCCTCCTATTCCCTTTCTGTCTACCTTTCCCCAATTCCCTCCTCCACATAGAATAATCTTTCTAAAACAATAATTGGGCACTGCACAGGACCTTTGGTTCACCAAAAGGTTTAAATTCTTTAACGTGGTATACAGGGGTCTGCATGATCTAGTTGAATCTCTTCTTACACCATTTTCTTTCTCTGCTTTTCACTTTAACTGTAGCCATAGTGAACAGTATTTATGCTGTAGACACTCCTTCTATTCTTGTTCTGTGCCTTTCTGGAATGCCCACTGTCCGTGGACAGGTTTCTGCTCTCTGATTTGGTACCCTTATAGTAGAATTTCTTTCCCTTTAAACCTATCCTAATGGTTTTGGTTAAGTTCTATCACCCTCTTGGTCAACCTACACTAATTTTTACTATCTTCAGTTCTTTTCTAGAATTCATCAGTTAGTACAGTATGTTTTAATTACTATAATCTAAAACCTCAGTGAATCAACATGTACAATACTTACTTTCACCTGAGTGTTTCCCATGTATTTTTTCTCTCAAACTAGTTGGAAAATTTCTTTTGGTAGAGCTAACTTGGCAGTTCACTGTTTTATACTTTTAATATTGTAACTGCAGTTCCTTTGGGGTTCTAGATGAATGACCCATGTATTAGATTTTGTTTTATTGGCAGTAGTATTTCAGTTTGTTTATTTAAAGAATTTTTTGATAGGAATTTCAAGTTTGAGTCACTATTGACAACTTTAAAAACGTGATGTTACTGATACAGTGTCAAAATATACATTAAAAATTTTTCAATAGTGGGTATTTTTTTTCCCCAGGTAGAATGTCAAGGCTAAAATCATCGGTCTTTGCTTAAACTACTTTTGTTTTTTACTTTCGCAGGCATACACTAGTGTTTCTAAGGCTTCACTTAGCCTTGCAGATCACAGAGAACTTGGAAAGATGATGAATACAATAATTTTTCATACAAAGATGGTAGATTCCTTGGTGGAAATGTTGGTGGAAACATCAGATCTCTCCATATTTTGGTATGTGGTAATTTTTTTTAAATCAGAATTTGAAATTTTTAGTATCCAAAGATCTCTTTGTTGATCGTTTTTATGATAGTGTCGTCCTTGAGACCATTTGGTAATAGACTCTTATGAGTAAAGGGAATAGGGGTGCCTGGCTGGCTCCGTCAGTGGAGCATGTGACTCTTGATCTCCATGTGGGTTTGAGCCCCACGTTGGATGTAGAGATTACCTAAAAATAAATCTTTAAAAATAAATAAATAAATGGAATAGTTGACAACTTGCTAACAAAAGGAAGTCTACCAAGTAGGGATCATGTCTTTTGTGTTTTTTGTTTTTTTTTTTTAATTTTTTATAAGAGCAACTCTTACTGTTCTGAATTTATTTTTACACTTTTTTTTTTGAGGAGATAAAAAACAGTCACTTCAGATTGCCTTAAGATCTTCTTTCGCATCATTAGATTAAGGAAAAAAAGTTGTGAATCGGTCAAGTAGAGCAAATGTTGGAAATTAAATAAAAAGTAATTTCACTTTGCAGTAATTAGATATTAATATTATGATGATGTGGTGACTACTCCCTCCATTGTGTTCTGTTTTCCTTTGCTCCTGTCATAGCCTGTCTTCCCTCTCTTACTCCCCATATAATGTGGTCCTTGAAGGAAGGTCAGGCTTTTGTTCTTTTAGTGTCTAACATAGTAGGTACTTAATAAATGTTTGAATGAATAAATGAACTTGATTGTGATCAGACTAATGAACAGTGGGACCAGGTTTCATACATAAGTATTCTGGCTCCAAAGCTGTGCAGTATCAACTCTGTATCTGCTTCTTGGCTTTTTTTCCTGTATGGAAGCTGATCGGAGTAACCTAGTATGTCCCTTTATTTCTACAATGCTGAGATAATCTCAGTGGATAGTGATAGTAGTTTCTGTGTATTGAAAAGCCATTATTATGAATAGCTTCTCATTGTTTTTATTTTGGAAGATACCCCAGTCCACACTGATTTGGGCAGTTTGTTAGGATAGCTTTAATTAGCAGTATTGCAAAAGAAATTCAAATCACCAAACAGGGAAGGCATGAGAGGTTTCTTAAAGAAACTCCTGAAACACAATATATCACTGAAAAACAATATATCACATGTCAAATTTGCAAGAATTTTAAGATTATTTGGAACCCTATACTATTGTCTGACTTGGAAAGAAAATGGAACATTTTATGTTTGCATATATTTGAGCTACAGAAAGGTTCCTATTGGTAAAAGAAGGCTACTGTGATTAAAAAGTCCCTTCCCTTTCCTTGGAAATAAGAATACTTTGAATAATGTTTAAAATGTGTGATTTTTAGTCATATGTAAGTAATTTTTATCCATTTTTTTCTCATCACATTCTTATTTTGTCTGTTACATCCAAAATAAAGACATGTTTATTACTTTTGGTTGTCTTACTATTCCAAGATGTACTATATTTTATTGACTCATATTCTTTTATGTTTAATATCTCCTAAATCGGGAAGTAATTTAAAATTGATGGTGCATCATTGTTTAATTGACAGTGTTTTTCTTTCTCAGTGGTACATAAAATAGTGGTGTTTCTTACAATTGATAGTGACTTGCCTTTGATAAAAGTTGGTAATGTGAGATTTGAATGTCATATATTCACATGCCATAGATATGGTTTATTTTTTGTGTAAATTTTTTATTTTAAAACTTGTTACTATTACACAGATATTTTTATTACTCTGTAATTGTTGGTGTATGAAACATACTCTGGAAGAATAACTACACTTCAGTTGATAACTTCCATTCACTGGAATCAAATTAAATTAACTAAGTATTGTATCATAAAATTTTTAACTATAAAAATGGTGATTCTAATTTTTAATTTGTTTCCTTATATAGTTTTTATAGTCGTGCTTTTGAGAAGATGTTTCAGCAGTGTTTGGAGTTACCCTCTCAGTCAAGATATTCAATTGCATTTCCACTACTTTGCACTCATTTTATGAGTTGCACACATGAACTATGTCCAGAAGAGGTAATTTCAGGGTAGTACTGTGATTTATATTTATATGCAGAATACACTAGACCAAACGTGTAGCTGGCTAGATTTCACAAAGTCACAATTACCTAATCTAGCTTCTTACCTAATTTCTCTCTATGCAGAATCAGAACAATGTTTGAATAGGTTAAAATAGATGTAATGTTTATTTGCATGGATGGATAAATGCACATACATATTTTTAAGAACATATCATAAAGTCATTTGGAATTACATTTATTAAATGGTGGGTCAGGTATTCATATTTATGGTAAAGTTACATACAGTAATTGATTTTTTATGCTTTTTCTCTTAAACTATTATTGGAAAGAGTTGAAAATTGAATGTACAGATTACTGACTATAAACATAAACATGTCAAAGAAGAATTTCACTGACTTGTTAATATGATATAGTAAACAAAATTAACATTATTAGTATTTGTAAGATACATACAGGCACACATACTTATTAAGTAATTGAACTACTCAGTAGTTTTATCAATAATAAGTATCAAAAATGTACTCAGTATTTCTTCTAATCTTTAAAGAAGAAATGCCACTTTGTAAGCGTGGTAAGACTATATGTTAAAATTAAATGGTCTATTTCTTAACTTAGTGTTGAATCCCTTTAATTAGAACTACAGAACTTGGAGAAAAGAAACTGACAAGTAGCAGTAGCATTATTAATGTCTTTAAGTATTAGGTAACATCTGTTGCAGATTGTATTCCAGCAGTACATTCATTGGAAGTGGACTCTGAGACAGAGGTTAGCCTGCAGGAAATTTAGTAAGGACTGCTTTTAGGATTACTACCTGTGAGGATATCAACACCACCAAATTTAATACTTTCATAGAGTTTTTAGATATAATAGATTTTATCCTCAAGCTTTATACCTAAGATATACTATTAATTTTTTCCTCATAATCATCCTTCCCATTAAATTACCCATGAAGTCCTCTTAATTTTATTTGGTTTCATTTCTTGAATCTGTCTTCTGCTTTCCATTTCTTTTGTCACTCTTGTAGCTCAAATTTGTAATACTCTTCATATGTACTCCTAAATAGTTTTCCTGCCTTCAGTATTTCTGCCTTTAAGACTATCTAATACAGTGCCATCAGCGTGTCTCTTTCTTTCTTGAAGAATCCTCAGTGATTGTCTCTTGCATATGGAAAAAGTAAAAATTTCTCATCCAGGCATTTAAATCTTCAACAATTTGCACTCTGCTCCCATTCCTTTTTTAAAAAAACTGTGATTAAAGGGACGCCTGGGTGGTTCATTTCATTAAGCGACTGCCTTTGGCTCAGGTCATGATCTCAGGCCCTGGGATCGAGTCCCGCATCAGGCTCCCTGCTCAGCGGGGAGCCTGCTTCTCTCTCTCCCACTCCCCCTGTTTGTGTTTCCTCTCTTGCTGTGTCTCTCTCTGTCAAATAAATAAATAAAATCTTTAAAACAAACCCCTGTGATTAAAATCTATCTATATCTATATATATGTATGTTATATATATGACATAAAAATGTACCTTTAAATTATTTTTAAATGTGCGGTTCAGTGGCATTAATTACTTTCACAGTGTTGTGCAACCACCACTACTATCCATTTCCAGAACTTCTGTCATCCCAAGCAGAAACTTTATAATCATTAAGTAGTAATTTCTCATCCCTCCAACTCTTGGTATCCTCTAGTCTATTTTCTGTCTCTAAAAATTTGGCTATTCTAGGTGGTTTATATAGGTGGAACCATGTAGTGTTTGTCTTTTTGTGTGTGGCTTCTTTCACCTAGCATATTTCTGATGTCTCCCAGATTTTTATCTCCACTCCAGACCTTTCAGATCTAGATTTTCTGGGTATTCTGCTGCAGTTCAGGTGCTTTTAGCCATCTGAAATGTAACATGTCCAGAATAGAACTGTTGATTCTCTGCATGTTACCCCACCACCATCCTTTGAAGTCTTTTCTGCCTTTTGGCTTCATATGTATCCAGACTCCTACCATTTCTCATCATTGTCAAAGCCACATCTTTTTTCCTGCATTATCTTTGTAGTCTCCTAAGTAGTCTCTGCTTCTGGCATTGTTCTCCTAAAATCCGTTCTCAGTACTATAGCCCGAGGCTGAGGCAGATCATGGAGAGACTTTAGTTGTTTTGTTTTTCATCCAGTCTCAGCATTTCTGAGCCATTGTAGGGGAGTAGTGATATCAGATTTGTATTTTAAATAAGTCTAGTACATTTGAAGAAATACTAATTTTTGTTTTGTTTTTAGGAATAAGTGATAGCAAGGGATATGTTTCATCTTTCAGGAGTCAGAATTTGGTTAAATAAAACCCTAAATGTTTATAATTTGAAATCTTACCTCAAGTAAAGTGAACCAATATTTAATTATATCTGGCCTGGAGATTCCTTTTGGTTTGGCTTCCTCTTAAAGTTTTCAAGGGCATTTAGAATAAAATACATTAAAGTATCATGATAGATCTAGTAACAGTTACTTTAGGTGTTTAAGTATTTTTATATTGTATATTACATTTATTTTAGCAGCATAGAAATACCATATGTAAACTGTATATTTGTTACATAATTATGGAAGATCTGGTAAGGTAAACTTTCAAAAATTTATCTCTATAAAGTATTATTAATGTGTAGTGCAAAATTTTATAGCATTATATACTCACCATTCCAGTTACTATTGACAAGAAAAACCTATTAAATTATTATGATAGCCACCAAATCTAAAAAGATACAGAATCCTATAGAGATGGATGGATTTGTGTGAGTGTATGTATACATATACATATCTAATCTCCTAAAAATTAAATATAATGTGTCGTTCCCCCCCACCCCGTTGTGTTCAGAAACGTTTGATTTTAGGGAGTTGAATGCCTTGTGAATTTCTTTGTTTTACTGACCTGATTTCTAACAATTTAAATTAAATATTTAAGCTTTTCTGGGGCGCTTGAGTGGCTCAGTCATTAAGTGTCTGCCTTCGACTCAGGTCATGATCCCAGGGTCCTGGGATCGATCCCTGCATCAGGCTCTCTGCTCAGCGGGAAGCCTGCTTCTCCCTCTCACATTCCCCTGTTTGTGTTCCCTCTCTCACTGTCTCTCTCTCTGTCAAATAAATAAAATCTTAAAAAAAAAAATAAGTTTTTCTGTTTATAAGATCTTTATATATATATGTATATATAGTATATATGTATGTGTGTGTGTGTGTGTATGCATACATACATATCAGTTACGATTAGAAAACATTACTCTAAATGTGTTCTTTCACATCCTCTGATTGGTAGTTTAGTATTTAAGATCCAGATGTAGGACCTTGTGAAAATTGAAAATTAATCGTTTTCATATTGAAATACTGGTACTCTAAGATCCCTCCAATCATACTTTACTTGTATAATCACCAAATACTTTGTCAACTGTGTAAATACAGTATGGTAGGTTAGTTCCAAGAGATAAAAGTGATCTAGAACATTCCCTACCCCCACTCCTCCGTGTACAATAGACTTTAACTTTATTTTCCATGTTTATTTAAAAAGTATTTTAATTCAGACTACTTTCTTATAACTTTTATTATTGTTGTTGTTATTCTGCTTTGACAGCGACATCATATTGGAGATCGCAGTCTTTCCTTATGTAATATGTTCTTGGATGAAATGGCCAAACAAGCTCGAAATCTCATCACTGATATTTGCACAGAACAGTGTACTCTTAGTGACCAGGTAATAATTCACATATTTCCTTACAGACAGGAAGTTTGTGTATGAAGTCAAGAAAATTAACTGTTAGCCAGGTTTTTTTTGAATTTTCTGTCTTTTTTGTTAAATTCTTAGTAAATCTCATTACCTCTTCTTATAAAACTCCATTTTCGGGTTTTAAAAATTTGTCACTGTCTTTAGGATTACTTACTGCTTAAAATCCAACCTGTAGCTTGGCATTCAGATCCCTTCCTCATAGCTCAAACTGTGTACTTCACCCTGCTGCACTTGATGCTTACCACCTAGTAGTTCTCACTAAATTCTGAACTTCTCCTTCCAGTAAAATGTTCTCATTCTTTGCTTGCCTAGTCTGTTTTTACTTATCCTTTAAACTTTTGCTTTGATAATAACTTCCTCTATGAAGTTTTCTTCACACAAGATTTACCTATTTCTCTTTTCTACCAAGCTGTGTGAGCTCCCCGAGCTAGCTAGGTAAACTGCATCTCACTTATACCTCCGTTCTTAGTGCTAGATGGTATTTGCTGCATTGTCTGGATTCAGCTAAGGTTTGCTTAAATAGTTAATGTTTTTTCAAAATAATTGGTGTAATGTAAGATTTCATTTCTTTTTACATTTAGTTGCTACCCAAGCATTGTGCCAAAACCATTAGTCAAGCAGTGAATAAGAAGTCAAAAAAACAGACTGGTAAGAAAGGGGAACCTGAAAGGGAAAAACCAGGAGTTGAGAGTATGAGGAAAAACAGGCTGGTAGTGACCAAGTAAGTCATCCATTTTTATTATATCTTTTTGTTACAGGTAGAAGTTTTTCATTTTTTTGTATGGCATTAGTACTGAGGGAATGCTAGTAATTATAAATCCTTCATTTCTTAATCATTTATTATTATTATTATTATTTTACTTTTGTAAACTTGAATAGTTAGTGCTTATTTCCAAAATACAGATTTTGGATTTTTGAAGAAAATTCGTGTAATAGGTAATATTTGTCTTTATATACTGAATACTGAAGGCCAAGAATCTGTCTAAAAATTTAGAGGGGTACACTATATAAGCAATCCATGGTTTTCCATTTATTTAAAATCAGATAGCCTGAGACTTTATTTTGGTATGTGTTATATTAGAACATATATCATTTTTAAAGTGGATATATCAGACTAGATATTATTAAGGATTGTGTGTTTGGAGGGTAGGCATTGGTGGGCAATAATGCATGAACATTGTTTAAAGTAAATTTTCTACTTACTTGCTTTTTTTATGTTGAGCAAGCTGTTTGCTGTTTTGTAGACAACTTTCTTCCTCCAATACAGAAAGTAGAGCAAGATTTGGAAATGATTGTCTTTATGAGCATGTAATAGGCTCTTACTTGTATATTAAATCAATATAGTCATTATCATCTGAATGGAGAAACAAATGAGTGTTACTGTCTTTAGAAAACTGCTCTCATGTTAGTAATATCCTTAAAGATTTTGAACTTGTCAGTTTAGGAAAGAAAAATACCGAATTCTGCAATTATTATCCCCAAATAAGGTCTGATATGTTTATAAAAGTAATTTTGTATTGCTGTGATGAAATGAACATTTTATTTACTGTTTATTAATATTTTTTCAGCCTTGATAAATTGCACACTGCACTTTCTGAGTTGTGTTTCTCTATAAATTACGTACCAAACATGGTGGTTTGGGAACATACCTTTACCCCACGAGAATATTTGACTTCTCATCTGGAAATCCGCTTTACTAAGTAAGAAAGAATATAAACTATTTTTGTTGGTTCAGTTAATGAGTTTGTTATGTTCTTCATATCCATGTAGTGTTTACTTTTATGAGGAAAAGTATTAGTAGAACTGATGCAGTATCGAGAATAATGAATGCGGAAGCATAGAGAATAGTGAACTAGCAATTACTTAAATTACTCAGAATCTTGTCCCATACTTGTTATTAACTAGTTGTAACACTGGACAAGCCAGTTAATCTCTGTGAGCCTTAGGTTCCTTATAAGCAAAATGGGAAGATTGGAGCAAATCAGTGTATTTCAGCTGACAGGTAGCAACCAAATAGGGTCATGAAATCAGTGTAGAAGGTTGTAGTCAGCATTTCAAAAAAGAAAGAAGAGGCAGGAAAGGAAAAGAAACAGGGAAGAGTAGGAAAAATCCATGCACTGCATGTAGTGAGTATAAATATTGCTTCATGAAACTCTTCACTTACATATATGTATGTATGCCAGATACAAATCTTTTAGTTGGTTACAGTTAAATGTTTGAAAACATCAGAACTAGTGAATTCTTATCTTTTCTGAATTCAAATGTATGCTCTTAAGCCAGTAGAATTCATTCCTAATTAGAGTGTTATAAGTCTTATATATGTTTCTTGAAATCATATTACATGTGATATCAGAAACCTTTCAATTTTATAAATGTTGCTTTAACCTTTTTTCTAAAGTTACACACTTATTTATTAAAGAAAATATAGATTGATTTGAGAAGTTTTTCTTGGAAGGCCTTAAAACAATTTATAAAACAAAATTTAGCCAAGGATTTTTTAAAGTTTTGTAGTCATTAACAAGTAGTATTTGTACCATATGCTTGACATTGTGTTAAGTACTATAAGTAGTAATGAAATAGTATAAAGTTTAGAGCTACAGTTTGTGAGAAGACTACAACAATTAGAGAACAAAATAGGAGAATATATAAGTGGGCACTAAATTGTGTGTTAAATCATCAGTTGCCTAGTCAGGTGTTAGACAAAGACTGTCTTTTGCTTTCCTTTAGTAAGGCAGGCATCCTGACAGTGAAACCCAGAATAGTATTTAGACCAAAGGGATATTATGCACTCTGGTATTTATTATTCTCAACTCGGTGGGGGTTGTTAAGAGTGGTGGGTGGAAGATAGGGTTCACTTTACAGCTCCCTTGTTTTCCTTCCGTATGTAGTCTGGTCTGTTAATCCATAGAGAAACAGATGTTCTTTTTTTTTTTTTTTTTTTTAAGATTTTATTTATTTATTTGACAGAGAGAGAGGTAGCGAGAGCAGGAGCACAAGCAGGGGGAGTGGGAGAGGGAGAAGCAGGCCTCCCGCCGAGCAGGGAGCCCGATGTGGGACTCGATCCCAGGACGCTGGGATCATGACCTGAGCCGAAGGCAGACGCTTAATGACTGAGCCACCCAGGCGCCCAACAGATGTTCTTTTGACAAAACATCTATTTAGTTATCAGGATCAAGGCAAGGCTGTAAACTTGTTTACCTGGGAAAGATTTTTATGCCAAAACAAATAGCTTGTATTAGTTGGTTGATTTTTGCTGATCACTTGAGCACAATCTTAGGATTTTAGGGGTTATATACAAAGATAGCAGTTATTGCCTTGAGTTGGTCTTCTGGGATTATTTCTATTGATGGGATTTGTCATCGTCTTTAAAGATTTATCCTTACAAATACAAGTTTAAGATCTTTACAAATCTAAAGCTTAGGGGGTTTTAAAGATGGTAAGATAGGGATGGCCAATGTAGGAAAAGATCAGGTGGGAAAGTATTTTCAAAATTTGTGTTTCTTCTTAGGCTTATAGTTTATTGGGATATAAACATAACAGATCTGTGTTTTATGTGCTACAAATGATTAAAAAACAATAAAGTTTTTGTTTGTTGCCTTGTTTTGACTGTCATGCATTTTGTTGAGTGGCAGCACTGTTGGGCAGATGTGGGCTCAAACCCTAGATCTGCTACTTCCAGACAGTGAACTTTTATCAGTTTACTTGAGTTCTGAGCCTTAGTTTTTTGTTTGTTTAATCTGTGAAATGGTGGTGATAATAACTACATCGTAGGGTTATTAAATATGAGGATGATCAGTATAAAGCCAAAAAAAAAAAAAAAAAAAAACTACTGGCACGTAGTAGTGCCAGGTGAATTTGAGCTGTGGATTAGCTAGTCCATTTTACTTGCTACAGACGGTGTATCCTGTTAAAGGAATTTTTAAAAATTTTTATTTATTTATTTATTTTAAAGATTTTATTTATTTGACAGAGAGAGACGGAACACAAGCAGGGGGAGTGGGAGAGGGAGAAGCAGGCTTCCCGCTGAGCAGGGAGCCCCGATGTGGGGCTCGATCCCAGGCCCCTGGGATCATGACCTGAGCCGAAGGCAGATGCTTAACGACTGAGCCACCCAGGCGCCCCTTATTTATTTATTTGACAGAGAGGCATAGTGAGAGAGGGAACACAAGCAGGGGGAGTGGGAGAGGGAGAAGCAGGCTTCCCACCAGGGAGCCTGGTGTGGGACTCCATCCCAGGACCCTGGGACCGTGACCTGAGCCGAAGGCATTAGCTTAATGACTGAGCCACCCAGGCGCCCCTAAAGGAATTTTTAAAACCATCTTTATTGTTAAATCATTTTTAATATTGAATTAGAATTTTTTAATCATATTTAATCATATTTCTACTTTATTGTAGCTTTTAGGTGTTCATTCTTTTTTAAAGGTTGTTTCTTTGGAAGATAATGACAGTATTTCATGGCTTTGTAACAAATTGTATTTAAAAATAATGTTATTGCTTATTTAATATTAGATATCAGTAGGTTGAATGGCCTATTTACATAAATGGCAAAATCAGTTCTTTTATTCCCCACTCCCCAGGTCAATTGTTGGAATGACTATGTATAATCAAGCCACACAGGAAATTGCAAAACCGTCAGAGCTTCTAACAAGTGTAAGAGCATACATGACTGTACTGCAGTCAATAGAAAACTATGTGCAAATTGATATTACGAGAGTATTTAATAATGTTCTTCTTCAACAAACACAACATTTAGACAGTCATGGAGAACCCACCATTACAAGTCTATATACAAATTGGTAAGCACATTTAGAAATTTGGAGTGATAAAAAGTCACTTTGTCACAAACTGCTTAAGTTATTTTTTATCAATAAGTGCTCATTTTTGTTATCAGTCAACTTACACAGGAATGTATACCATAGTAAATTTTGACTTAATTTCTCCTTTTTATAAATTTACTTTTTCTCCTTAGGTATTTGGAAACTTTGTTAAGACAAGTCAGCAATGGTCATATAGCTTATTTCCCTGCAATGAAAGCATTTGTGAACTTACCTACAGAAAATGAATTAACATTCAATGCAGAGGAATATTCTGACATATCAGGTGAATAAAACTATGACATGTTTTATAGAGTGAAGAAACCTTGATTCCTTTGGCTTTTGATTGTTATGACTATTTTCTCTCAATTACATTCATTCAATGCATAATCATACATTATATCTTAGACTTACCTGTGCATTTGTGTTACTTTTTTATTCTGGAGACTTCTCAGGATATTTGCATTAATAATTTGCTTCTATAATGGAACATTCCAATATGTTAATATTCATTTTCTTAAAGTGTTTGCTCTGTCAAAGTATAAAATTAATTACATTTCCTTTCAGAAATGAGGTCATTATCAGAACTCCTAGGCCCATATGGTATGAAGTTCCTAAGTGAGAGCCTTATGTGGCATATTTCATCACAAGTTGCTGAACTTAAGGTAATACAGTCTGTATCAGTTTTAGCTTTGAAACATTAATTCCTGAAAAACATTTCAAGAATATGAACAGTAAGCCTAGAATGTTAATTACTTTAATCCAACCTGAAAGTTCTCATATGTAATTATAGAGCTAGCGTGGCCTTTCAATAGCATTTTCATTTAGTACTGTCTCTTTTACAGATGAAAAAACTGAGAGTGTAGAGAGGTGAAGTGACTTGCTAAAGGAGACTAAAACTCAGATTTCTTGACCTTTGGTCATGTTTTTATTCTGTTTACCATGATGCTTTTCTTTGAATGACTGTTCAAAATTCCAGCCAAAGCCATTTATTTGAATTTATAGTTTGAATGTATTACTTTCCACAGATTATATTACAGACATTATTAGGCTCATTGGGTTTTTTTTTTTTTTCCCCTAAGTAATCTCTACATGCCCAATGTGGGGCTCAAACTCATGACCTCGAGATCAGGAGTCACATGCTCTATCAACTGAGCCAGCCATGCACCCCTAAGCTCCTTGTTTTTTATTATTAAGTAATCTTTTAAATTATCTTATGCCCTTTAAGCTGGATAAAAAATATGCCTTTAGTTAGCATTTTGGGGCGCCTGGGTGGCTCAGTCGTTAAGCATCTGCCTTCGGCTCGGGTCATGATCCCAGGGTCCTGGGATCAAGCCCCACATCGGGCTCCCTGCTCAGCGGGAAACCTGCTCCTCCCTCTCCCACTCCCCCTGCTTGTGTTCCCTCTCTCGCTGTCAAATAAATACAATCTTAAAAAAAAAAAAAAACAATGCTTTGCATTTTATTAAAGATGTAAAAGAGCTGAAGCAACGGCATTTTAAATGACTTTTTTTAAATCCTTTTAGAAATATCCCAGTGTTAAGGTGATTTATATTGAATGAGTCTGTGTATATAATAGCTATCAAGTTTTTGAAAGAATTTGAATTTGAGCCACTAAAACTTTCCAACTTTAAGAACAGAATAGATGAGGCATATTTTAAAATGTGCCCTTTTAGGGACACCTAGCTAGCTCAGTTGGTGGAGTGTGAGACTCTTGATCTCAGGGTTGTAAGCTTGAACCCCACGTTGGGTATAGAGATTATTTAAAAATAAAATCTTAAAAAAAGTTATTAAAAAATGTGCCCTTTGCGGAATTTTTTTGGTGGTTACTTGTGCCTTGCATTTTTAATTTCTCAAGAATACGGTTATAGCACTGATAAGTAGCTTGCATTTTAAATGTAGCACTTAGAGATTTAAATGTGGTAATCTGATTTACTGAAAATTGAGCAAATATGTAGGATAAGTTGATTGCTGCAAGGTGAGAAATATTTTGCTGAATGAATAAAAGTTTAAGAACTCAAGCTTTTTTTAAAAAAAGTTGTTTATTTTATTTTAGAGAGAGAGTGCATGAGTGCGGAGAGGGGGAGAGGGAGAGGGAGAGAATCTCAAGCCGATTCCACACTGTGCAAAGCCCAGTGCTGGGCTCAATCTCATGACCCTGAGATCAAGACAAGCTGAAACCAAGAGTTGGATTCTCAACTGACTGAGCCACCAAGGCACCCCAAGAACTCAAACAATTAAAGACTGAAATTACCCTGAATTTCAGTCCTCTCATTTAAGAGCTTTGACTTTGGGCAAAGTTTAAACTCACTAAGCTTTTACTTTGAGATAATTATATGAGATAATACATGTCAAACAGTTAGGTACTGAGCGTAGTTCTTAACCCACAATAAGCGTTGAGTAAAATGTTACTTGGTATTCATCATGTCCATTATCCTCTTATTGTTCTTTTTCAAAAGAGTGTTCTACAATTCTTGTATAAAAGTCAACTTTTAGATACTTTATAATGTGGGTTTTAAATATACAAACTGTATGCTTTATATAGTTTTAAATGCATAAACATTGCAATGACAGTTTTGGTTCTTTACAAGCAATCACTGCTGTTTATTAGACTCATTCACCTGTAAATACATGATCTCTTTTCTATCCTCTTGTTCTTAGGTGACCAATTTCTCATCTTCATTATACTTTCTTGTGTTCTTTTCAGTATGAAAGAAGAATTATGACAAGATACTCTTTTTCTTGCATTCTAGAAAAGAATTTTACTTTTACCAGCTATTTTTTATTTCAGACTGAATAATAGGTACTTCTAGAATTATTTTTAGTGCTTCTTTGCCATTTAATGTGGTAGATTGAATAGTCATGTAATAAAACAAATTAGCCTATTTAGATATCTGTATCCATATCTATGAGAGTTTAAAGGCATTTAATGTCCTTAACAGTACTGGAAGGCAAGCCCCTATAAGATCTGGCCTTTCACTTTTCTCACCTCCTTAACTCCTCCAGCCTGGTTGGCCTACTTGTTATCTCAAAATACTCTTCACTGAGCTGTTGTCTTAGCTAACCTTCTCATAATATTCATGTATTTTTCAAATGTGTTATCAGAATATCCTTTCTTCACCACACTTTGTAAAAGAGCAAGCATCACTTTTTATTCTCTTTATGCAGCTTTCTGTGTATCTTACTTGTGACCTTTCTTGTCATGTATTTGTTTATGTCACTGTCACTAGAATAAAAACTCAGTTACAAACTCTTAAAACTTTGGTACGAAATTAGTGTCCACACATAGAAGGTACTTGCTAAGTATTTGTTGGATGCAGAAGTAAAAATAGGTAGCTATTTTGACTCTTTACTTTGTCCCAGGACTTTTCTAAGCTCCTCACATAAAACCAATATTGTCCCTATTTTACAAATTAGGAAAGTAAAACCAAGAAATACTAAGTACTTGTCCAGTTTCACGTGCTTAGAAGTGGTGAAACTAAAATTTGAGCCTGTGTAGTCAGTCTTGACCTAGAGCTTATACTAGTACTGTGCTATACTGTTTTTAGAAATGAAAGGGATCTAAGCAGTCATCTAACCCACACTTATCTAATGCAGGAAGATCAGATAGGTTTTCATTATAACATCGAGGTAGAGATTGCCTTTGGCAAGATTACCCTTCACATATTTAAAAACTTTTGTAGTGTATTGCCTTTGTCTTCCCCATGTGAAATATATTCATGTTAGTCTCTCTTTCTTCTCTACAAATTCTTTTGAAATTGTTTGTGTCACCCTTAGATAATAGTGCCTTGAACCAAGAATAAACTTCAGCTAGAGATCTGATTAGTGAAGGTGCACTTACCTATTCTGGATACTATACTTGCTAGTACAGTTTAAGATTGTGTTAACACTTTTGGTAGCTATACTAATATTGTCATGTCAACTTGTAATCATAAATTTTCTTTCTTTTCACATACTGACATTGAACCATGGTTCTCCACATCTTAGATGTTGTACATTTTTTTTTCTTTAGACCTAAGTGTTACATTATTGTTGTTCTTTTAAAAATCTATCTTGTTAGATACTGTCCATTATTTCCAGATCGCTTTTGAGTTCAGATTTTGTCATAATCTTTTTTTTTTTTTTTTTTTTTTTTTTTTTTTTTTTTTATTTTTTTTTTTTTTTTTTTATTTTTTTATTTATTTGAGAGACAGAGAGAGAATGAGAGAGGGGAGGGTCAGAGGGAGAAACAGACTCCCCGCTGAGCAGGGAGCCCGACGCGGGACTCGATCCCAGGACTCCAGGATCATGACCCGAGCCGAAGGCAGTCGCTCAACCAACTGAGCCACCCAGGCGCCCTGTCATAATCTTTTAGTAATACTTTTAGTAATACTTCATAAACTTAACTCTCTTAGCTCTGTCCTTAAGTATTGTTATCAAGTACATTCTTATTCTTGAAAAGAAATGGGAAGAGCTTATGTCTTAATATTTCTGTCTATATTTTGGAGTGACTATTTTTGTTTCTTGAATGTTACTAAAATTTTAAAGTTTTGATGAGAGTATAAATAATATTGACTTCTTTTTTAATGCTAGTGAATTTTCTGACTCAAGAGTGTTGTTTCTTGGATGGATCCTCTTAAATATTTGATAATATTAAACTTGAGTGAAAAACCTAGACGAAAGAAACTTTTTGTGTTAGATTCATAATAATTGAGATGCATGGGTATGAATTAGCTTGGATTTCTCATTAAATATAATATACTCCAAAACCAAGATGGTGTAGGATACTAAACATTTTTTTCTAAAACTTTTGATTTTAGCATTTTTTTTATTTTTTAAGTTTTTATTTAAATTCCATTAGTGAACATATAGTGTAATATTAATTTCAGGTGTACAATTTAATGATTCAACACTTACATACAATACCTGGTGCTCATCACAACCAATACACACCTTAATCCCCATCATCTGTTTAACTCATCCTCCCACCCACCTCCCCTCTGGTCACCATCAGTTTGTTCTCTGTAGTTAAGAGTCTGTTCCTTGGTTTGCCTCTCTCTCTTTTTCCCCATGCTCATTTGTTTTGTTCCTTAAATTCCACATATGAGTGAAATCATGTGGTATTTGTCTTTCTTTGACTTATTTTGCTTAGCCTAATACTCTGTAGCTCCATCCACATCATTGCAAATGTCAAGATTTCATTCTTTTTTGTGACTGAGTAATATTCCGTGTGTGTGTGTGTGTGTGTACACAGAGCATAATTTCTTTATCCATTCATCAGTTGATGGATATTTGGGCTGTTTCCATAATTTGGCTATTGTAGAAAATGCTGCTATAAACATCGGGGTACATGTATCCCTTTGAATTAGTATTTTTTTATTTTTTGGGTAAATATCTAGTAGCGCAATTACTGTATCATGGAGTAGTTCTATTTTTAAATTTTTTAAGGAACTTCCATACTGTTTTCCAGAGTGGCCACCTGCACCAGTTTACATTCCCACAAACAGTGCAAGAGGGTTCCCCTTTTTCCACATACTTGCCAATACCTGTTGTTTCTTGTGTTTTTGGTTTTAACCATTCTGACAGGTGTAAGGTGAGATCATTGTAGTGTTGGTTTGCATTTCCTTGATGATAAGTGATGATGAGCATCTTTTCATGTGTCTGTTGGCTGTCTGTATTTTTTGGAGAAATGTCTGCTCTTTTGCCCATTTTCAATTGGGTTATTTGTTTTTTTGGGTGTTGGTTTCTATAAGTTCTTTATATTTTTTTTTTTTTTTTAAGATTTTTATTTATTTATTACACAGCGAGAGAGGGAACACAAGCAGGGAGAGAGGGAGAGGGAGAAGCAGACTCCCCGCTGAGCGGGGAGCCCAATGTGGGGCTCGATCCCAGGACCCTGGGATCATGACCTGAGCCGAAGGCAGACGCTTAATGACTGAGCCACCCAGGCGCCCCTATAAGTTCTTTATATATTTTAGATACCAACCCTTTATTAGATATGTCATTTGCAAATATCTTCTCCCATTCAGTAGGTTGCCTTTTGGTTTTGTTGATTGTTTCCTTCACTGTGCAGAAGCTTTTTATTTTGATGTGGTCCCAATAGTTTATATTTGCTTTTGTTTCCCTTGCCTCAGGAGACATAACTAGAAAGAAGCTGCTATACCCTATGTCAAAGAGGTGACTGCCTGTGGTCTCCTCTAGGATTTTTTTTTTTTTTTTTAAAGATTTATTTATTTATTTATTTGAGAGAGAATGAGAGACAGCATGAGAGGGAGGAGGGTCAGAGGGAGAAGCAGACTCCCTGCTGAGCAGGGAGCCCGATGCGGGACTCGATCCCAGGACTCCAGGATCATGACCTGAGCCGAAGGCAGTCGCCTAACCAACTGAGCCACCCAGGCGCCCCGGTCTCCTCTAGGATTTTAATTGTTTCATGTCTCATGTTGAGGTCTTTAATCTATTTTGGATTTATTTTTGTGTATGGTGTAAGAAAGTAGTTCAGTTTCATTCTTTCACATGTTGCTCTCCAGTTTCCCCAACACCATTTGTTGAAGAGATTGTCTTTTTCCCACTGGATATCCTTTCCTGCTTTGTTAAATTAATTGACCATATAGTTGTGGGTTTGTTTTCTGCTCTGTTTTAAGGATTTTTCCATTCTGTTCCATTGATCTGTGTGTGTGTTTCTTTGCCATACCATACTGTTTCGATCACTACAGCTTTGTAATATAACTTGAAGTCTAGAATTGTGATGCCTCCAGCTTTGCTTTTCTTTTTCCAAAATTGCTTTGGCAATTTGGGGTCTTTTGTAGTTCCATATAAATTCTAGGATTGTTTATTCTAGTTCTGTGAAAAATGCTGTTGGTATTTTGACAGGGATTGCATTAAATATGTGGATTGCTTTGGGTAGTATAGACATTTTAACAATATTTGTTCTTCTAATCCATAAACATGGCATGTCTTTCCATTTCTTTGTGTTGTCTTCAATTTCTTTCTTTTTTTTTTTTTTTAAGAATTTTATTTATTAGAGAGAGAGAGCATGAGCTGGTGGAGGGAGAGGGACAAGCAGACTCCCTGCTCAGCATGGAGCCCGATGTGGGGCTCGATCCCAGACCCTGAGATCATGACCTTAGCGGAAACCAAGAGTTGGATGCTTGACTGACTGAGCCACTCAGGCGCCCCATCTTCAATTTTTTACCGGTGTTTTATAATTTTCAGAGTATGGATCTTTCACCTCTTTGGTTAGGCTTATTCCTAGGTATCTTATTATTTTTGGTGCAATTGTAAATGGGATTGTTTTCTTAATTTCTCTTACTGCTGCTTCATAATTCATGTATAGAAATGCAGTGGATTTCTCTACATTGATTTTGTATCCTGTGACCTTACTGAACTGTTTTATCAGTTCTCGTAGTGTTTTAGTGGAGTCTTTAGGGTTTTCTATATATAGTGTCATGTTGTCTGCAAATAGTGAGTTTTATTCTTTCTTACCAGTTTGGATGCCTTTTATTTCTTTTTGTTGTCTGATTGCTGTGGCTAGGACTTCCAGTAGTATGTTGAAAAAAAAGTGGTGAGTGGACTTCCTTATCTTGTACGTGACTTTAGCAGGAAAGCTCTCAGTTTTTCCTCATTGAGTATGATGTTCACTGTGGGCTTTTCATATATGGCCTTTACTATGTTGAGGTGTGTTCCCTCTAAACCTACTTTGTTGAGGGTTTTTATCACGAATGGATGTTGTACTTTGTCAAATGCTTTTCCTGCATCTATTGAAAAGATCGTATGGTTTTTATCCTTTCTCTTATTGATATGATGTACCACATAGATTGAGTTGCAAATATTGAACCACCTTTGCATACTGGACATAAATCTCACTTGATCATGGTGAATGATTTTTTGTAATGTGTTCTTGGATTCTCTTGGCTAGTGTTTTGTTGAGGATTTTTGCATCTGTGTTCATCAAAAATATGGGCCTGTAGTTCTCTTTTTTTTTATGGAGTCTTTATCTGGTTTTGGTATCAAGGTAATATTGATAGTTTACGACCATTTTCTTAGAGATCCTTTTTAACAACCGTAAGATGTAATCCAGATTTATCTGGATTCAGCTACTTGTGCATTATTAAAAACTGGAGAAGGTGTTATTTATGACTTTGTATTCTTAGCCTCTATATACTGAGGCATACTTCCATGTGTATTCTTGTATTTTATTACATAAGCAATCTTATCATAATATAATGGTGTTTCATATAGACAAGTTTAATGTATTGTATAGTATTCTGTCTCATTGAGATAAATGTCCTAAAGTACTCAGTCTGTCAGTGAAGATTCTGATTGTTTTGCATTTTTTAATGTCCTGTAAAGTTTCTCTAGAATGACCTAATTTATGAAATTATAGAAACAAAATAACATATAGGTTTTTGCTTCAAGTATTGGTAGGGTAGGTTTAGACCATCTTTTCTCCTAAGGACAGCTTAAAAAGGTGGCAAGATATATAAAGAAAGATTCTTCTTTTAAAGAAGCTAAAAAGGTAGGCCAAAATCAAGAAGAATGTGGGAACTCAGAGACATAAGCCTAGTACTGGAAGCCACTTTTTTTTTTTTGGAAGCCACTTTTGACCTGAGGATATTTGCTGATCCAGAAGCAACATTTGTAAGAGTAAAGTAGGTTTTGTGACCTAGTGGGGTCTGTAGTAAAATCCAAAGCCTGCCTAAAGTGGAGAGTGGGAAATCTGCTTAAATTCCTCTCCACCCTCTTTACACAGATAGCCCAAAGGATTGTATCTTCAGGGTAATCGCGAACTGGAAATGATTTGCCCCTCCCCAGGATCTCCAGCTCTTTTGGTGTTGCTCTTTTTGTCCAAAGAACCTATAGTCTTAAACTTGGATTAAGATGGTCCTAGATTAGTAGTGCCCCAAAGTGCTTGGCGGAAGCTAACAAACACTCTTTGGAAAAAGGTATCTTCATCATAGGTTTCAAATGATTCCTACAGGGGCGCCTGGGTGGCTCATTCGTTAAAACGTCTGCCTTCGGCTCAGGTCATGATCCCAGGGTCCTGGGATCAAGCCCCGCATCGGGCTCCCTGCTCGGCGGGGAGTCTGCTTCTCCCTCTCCCACTCCCCCTACTTGTGTTCCCTCTTTGCTGTGTTTCTCTCTGTCAAATAAATAAATAAAATCTTTAAAAAAAAAAAAAAAAATGATTCCTACAATCATTTTTCAAAAACAGTAACCTCCACCTAGAGAGTGGAAGTCTCTTGGAGATCATTGGAGTGTTAGAGGTAGGACGTTTAATACATCTGGCTGGCTGCCTTGGGTCATTTTCTGCCCCCTGCCTCCGTCCTGCCAACTTTTGCTCCTGATTTTAGAGTTGTCCTTGTTGGCATCACTTCTTAAGATTGCAAGAGGTGTATAACAACCCCCTACAGACATGTAATAACCTTCTTGTTTTCATCTTCAAGTGTTTCTTTCTTTCTATGCCACTGCCTACAACTTCTGTGCTCTGCCTGGGTCCTAACGCATGCATCACTTGCTTTCAATACTGTATCTCCCTTGCTGGAATTTGCCGGTCACATTTCTCACCTCTACTTACTCTTTGCTCCAGTTTCCATCTTCTAGAAGTTTGTTGACATCTCTCATTTGGTCTTGCTTGTTTCCTATATTTTCTTTTTTTTTTTTGTAGATTTAGTCTTTTTTATTCTTTTCCTTTCACTTTAGTGAATTTCTGGAAGAAGAGTTTTAGACATATGTGTAAAATACTCGACATTTAACCAGCACTTCCACATAGTTTACAAACTTATTTGAGCATAGGGCTTGAACTCAAGACGCTGAGATTAAGAGTCACATGCTCTACTAACTGAGCTAGCCAGATGCCCCGCATTTTAGTCTTTTTTTAAATTAGTGAATAAAGGGGCACCTGGTTGGTTCATTTGGAAGAGTGTGCGGCTCTTGATCTCAGGGTTGTGAGTTTGAGCCCTACATTGGGTGTAGAAATTACTAAAAATAAACTTTATGAAACTAGTACATAAAATGTTTTGGGGGAATTATAATACTTTTAAGATCATTTCTGTAACTTCTTAGCTTTTATTTTTCTGGTTTTTTTTATATTTAATCTAAATTGACATAAACTAAATATATGGCCGCATATTTTCTTTGTATCTTAAAAATGATATTCATTGTTTCAGTTCCTGTTTTAGCTTGGGGACCTTTTTGTTTCAAAGAGTAAGTTTCTTTGTCAGAAAAAAGGGAGAACTTCTTTACATTTAATTATCATGAATAAATCATGTGTCAGACATAGTCAACACTGTGCATGCATACTCGTGGTAAAACGTGTTCATTGCTCTCTGGAGAAGAAAACAGCCAGTCTTCTTTCCTACTAAAAGTCTTGAGGTGTTTCATTTGGTGGTGTGCCCATTGAGTCAATGTCTCCTTCTAATCCTGCCAGAAGAATCGTTTTTAGCATTTTACAGATCAGTTCTTCTAGTTCTTCATAGAAGACTTTTTTTTTTCAAATGAAGTAGGAAATTTAAATATGATTTGTGCCAAGAATTTAACACTTCCTTATTAACTGCAAACAAGTTTATTTGTAGTACTCTTCATATATGTTTTACCTGATACATATTCACTAGTATTACTTCCAGCTTATAGTCCATTTGCCAATGATATTAGTCAATGTCTTTAAATGTTTAGAGAGCTCTGTTTTAGGATGCAATTGAGGGAGAAAAGAAAAAAAATTTAAATAGATAAACTATTTTTAAGTAGAGACATTATTAACATTCTTTTTGGTAAGGAATAATGTGCAAACAAATATTTTAGGGTAATGGTTCTTAAAGTATGGTCCTCAGATCAGCAGCAGCAGCATTATTACCTCAGAACTTGTTAACAATGCACAGTTTTTGGTTCTGCCTCAAACTTGCTAAATCAAAGCCTGTGGGACTGGGACCCAGCAATGTGTGTTTTAATTAATAAGCCCTCTAGATTGTTCCAATACACTAAAAATCGGGAACCATTTCTTTAGGGATTAAGAGCATGGATTTTTAAATCAGACCTATCTGAATTCAAATTCCAAAATCCACTATTTAATATCTTTATAACTTTGGGCTAGTTATCTAATTTCTCCAAGCCTTAGTTTAGTTTCCTCGGTTGTAAAATTGGAATATCACCTCTCTCGTGTAGATCAAGTAAATGGTATTGTTTGTAAATTGCCTGGTATGGGAGCTAAAAAGTGATTATAGTATCCTTACCATTGAATATATACTATAATTTATTGATTCTAAAACACAGTTATTCTGTATTAATGTTTCTGAAATTGTAGGTGTTTTAAAGTCATATGATTGGAAACATTGTGTCAGCTTACTTGGTAAAGTTTTCTTTTTATCTTAATGGCACATAAGGTAATGGTGCATTTAAAACTCAGTGGTGTCTGATTCAGTGATATATGTGGTATTATGTTCAAGGTGCAGGAGCACTGTCAGGGTTGAGCATATATTTGAGTGTGTATTGATTGAATCAAGTTTTAGCGTGGGACAGGTATTGAATTGGCCCCAGGAAAAGCAGGCATTTTAATCAGAGATTGTAGAAGTTGAGTTTAGCAAACACATATGACTGGAAATGTATTTCTGATTGGGAGCATAAAGAGAAATAATCTGAAGTACAGGAATACCTCATTTTATTGCACTTTGCATATACTGCAGTTTTACAAGTTGTAGGTTTGTGGCCATCCCTGTGTCAGACAGCAAGTATATTGGTGCCATTTCTCCAGTAGTATTTGCTCATGTCAGTGGCACATTTTGGTAATTCTCCCAATATTTCATGCTTTTTCATTATGATTATATTTGTTACAGTGATTTGTGATCAGTGATTATGACTCACTGAAAGCTTAGATGATGGTTAGCGTTTTTAGCAATTAAGTATTTTTTAATTAAGGTACATACATTGGTTTTTAGACATAATGCTATTGCATATTTATAGACTATAGTGTAGTGTCAACATAACTTTTTATATGCACTGGGAAACCAAAAAATTTCATTTGACTCACTTTATTGCGGTATTTGCTTTAATACAGTGGTCTGGAACTGAATCTGCAATATCTCTGAGGTATGCCTGTAATATCAAGTAACCTAAACAAAATTCATACTAGTATAGGAAAACTGATTTTTATAAATTTTCTGTATAGGGTTTTCATCCTCCCTTAAATCAGTTATCATCGGTGTTTGGCTTGTAACAAAACCCTCATGGCACTTTAACAATATGCTTGCTGTTAAATCTTTGCAACCAGGCCTGCTAAATTGAAATATCCAAGGATGAAGCTTGGATTTGTATGTATTTTGAAATATACCCAGGCTTTATCCTTGGATATTTAAATATTATATCCAGGCTCTCCACATACATATAGACATTATCTCTGCCAGAATCAATTTAATTATATTTGTTTTCATTTTAATTTCAAACTAAATTACTTTTCCAAAGCGCCTTTTAAGAAAAACATTCTTTAGTGAGTTATACTTTCCTTGAATAGCTGTTCTTTACTCCCTTCCCTTATTTGTATCTCTTCCTTCTCTTCCTTTTTCGCAGTGGTCTCTGAAAGAGAAGGTAGATAGTTAACACTTCCATTTTATAATTTGTATGGGAAACCTTGCTCTCTTATAATCCCCACGAAGTAGTACATATATATGAAGTAGTACAAACATATGAAGTAGTACAAAAGTTATTCTCCCTCTGATTGTATACATCCAGTGATGAACTGTAGGCTGTCTTTGGCTAGCTTTAACTTTAGCAAGTTCTTTTTATTGTGGTTGGAATTTATTGCTCTCTGTATCCCCTTCAGTGTCTGTTTTTTATTATTGATGCTGTTCTGTGTCTAAGCATTAGATAATCCTTTATCCTACTGCTTATCTTTATTGCTTTTTCCTGAACATCCTCCCTTCTTGAATTTGCAAATGGAAGAAAAACATTAATCCTATGTAAATAATTTTAAGATTCTTTTGTTAAACCAACAACAAAAGTATATAGCATAGAACATCTGGATTTCATGAATTGTATTTCCTACTTGCTGGATTATGATTTCCAAGCATGCTCTTATCTCATTAACACAAGGTGGTCCATGCCTAACCTAGGATCTTTTTTTTTTTCTTTCTTTCTTTCTTTCTTTCCTTTTTTTTTTTTAGAAACTTGTGGTGGAGAATGTTGATGTGCTAACACAAATGAGGACCAGCTTTGACAAACCAGACCAGATGGCCGCACTCTTTAAAAGATTATCATGTGGGTAACTCATGAAACTTTCTATAAGCATTAAGAAGACTTTGACACTCAGTATTTAGCTTTTGCTTAAATATAAGTATTCTTTAGCTTATGAAGAGAGCAGAAAATAGTTGCAGTCAAAGGATATTTTAAATATATGGCTTATCTATTTCACATTTTTTTTAACCATAGTCTTAGTACCATGTATCAAATATTTAATGAGTATTATCAGTTAGTTCATAAACTCATTTAATACAAGTAAGTCTATATTAATTTAGACTAAAGGAGAATTAACTTTTGAGTCTGTAACTTTCTAAATATCAACTTTATTGTGGTATAGTTTGCATACAATGAAATCTATGCATGTAAGTGAACAGTTTGATGGATTTTAGCAAATGTGTATATCCATGTAACCTTACCACAGTCAAGACATAGAGCACTTCCATCACCTCAGGAAGTTCCCTCACATCCCTTTGTAGTCAGTTTCTCAACATCCCACAAACCCAGACAAAAACTGATCTGATTTCTGTCACTATAGATTAAATTTGCCTGTTCTAGAACTCCACATAAATGGAATCACACAGTATATACTCTTGTCTCTGCCTTTTTTCACTTAGTATGTTTTTGAGATTCACCCAGCTATGTTACGTGAATCAGTAATCTGTTCCTTTTTATTGCTATCTAGTAGTCATTGCATGAAAACTTTAGCCCTACAACTAAAAAAAATTGTTTCTAATGTCTTCTTGACATTGATTCTTTGTGGGAGGTATATTGTGAAATAACAGTGAATCTTAAAAATTTATGAAAGCATATTTAGCCAGGTAACTATTTTAGGTGCACTTGAATTAATTTTATTTTCATTTGCTTTTGTACTTGAAGTATAATTAAAAATTATTCTGAAGTCATACTTATTGATTCATTTAAAAGCCTTTCTAGCATTAAAAAATTAATGAAATACCAAATAAAATATTCTTTGTATTTGAGAAAACCAAAGAAAGAGTTTATTCTCCCAAATAAAAAATAATCCTGAAAAAAATTAAAGCCATATGTATTTTACATAATACTTCCCCTCTGATAGTTTTCTTTTAAATGTTATGCACCTATATCAAATTTTTAAAAGTGTAAAATGATTTAGAGAATCACTTTATTAGGCTGTCTTATCCAGCTTCAAAAATATAAACTTATTTAATAAAAATTAGTATAAAATTGAACTACACAATAGGTTGCCTTATAGAACAGATCAGTTGTTGCCAGAACTGGGAAAGCAACAAGGGAGTTTTTTGGAGTGGTGATGGTGGTAACACAAATCTACACATGTTAAAATTTTTTCCTAGAGCTATATACCAAAAGGGGGGAAAAAGGTTAGGTTTAATGTACAGTACTTTAAAAAATGAAATTAAAATGATAAAAATGAAAATACTGATTTGGTAGTATTTTAGGGAGGTAGAGTCTGAATAAATACTTAGTAGGAAATTACTTTTTAAATTTCTACCTGATCTCTTTTGTTCATTGTTTTACTATATACTTATATTTACCAGTCTTGTTTTCCTTATTCTTAATTATTTTTTCATGTTTCTCCTGTTTTTAAATGCTCAGTTGACCACCCAACCAGCCTAACTACTCAACTTCTTACTAGTAAATAATATTTTGACTGTATCATTTGGTTAAAGGCCTTTAATCCACTGCATTGTTCAGTGCCTGTTTACTGTTACTTTAACTCTCCTGTTTGTGGAATTGAAACAAAATGGAATTTGTTAAAATTCCAAACAATTTGTAAATTTTCAAAATAAAATCCATAATCCTTAATGGCCCATCTATATCAAATTTGCCTTTAAATAGAATTTATTAATTCTTTTTTGTGATTTGGAAAAAGAAAAGATCTGCTTGAGAATGGCTTACTTAGGGGACCAGAGAAAGCTATTCTTCCAGTTGAAATATTTTTCAAAATACTCTCTTTTGTCTCAGATTCCCATCTTTGTGCCTCCTTCATGCTATATCCAGAGGTTGATATACTTTTGTAGCAGTTTGATTTTCATAGTCAACAACCATATTCTTTTTAATACCCTTAAAAAGCCTTGTAATTTGTTAAAAGTAGTCCTAATTGGGGCACCTAGATGGTGCAGTCGGTTAAGCGTCTGACTCTTGATTTCGGCTCAGGTTATGATCTCAGAGTCCTGGGATCAAGCCCTGCATCGGGCTCCGTTTTCAGCACGGAGTCTGCTTGAGATTCTATCCCTCTGTCCCTACCACTCATGCTCGCTCTCTCTCAAATAAATAAATCTTAAAACAAAAAAAAGTAGCTCTGAATTGGGAGGTAATCTGGAATTAATTTTCAGTTTTAGGACTTTTTAGCTATGTGACTTGAGCAAATTTAATACTGTATCTGTTTCTTCATGTTTTCTGACAGTGTGTCTCTTGGGACTAGGTTCATTGCTTTATTGACTCCCTTATTATAGACCTTAATTTTCTAGTTTTCCTATAGTAATTCTTCCTTTTTAAAAATTCATTCCATTCACTTTTGCCCTGACCTTGCCACCATCTACAAATCTACAAGTTGCCTCCAAAGACCTTTACTTTAACAATACTTTGAATGTTTTTATCACCTAAAATTGTTGCACTGGTAAGATCTTGAATTTGAAGCTCTACTCTCAGATCAGTTATGTCTTCCAGCTTTTCCACTCCTTCACTCCTATTAAATTCTTTGTTCTAGCTCATTGAAACATTGATGTCTCTCTAGTTTTCTAATCAGTCTCTTCCTGGCTTTACTTCCTTATCCATTCAGGACTTTAAAATTTAGTGATTTTAATTATATTGTCCTCTGTGCTATCATACCTTTGACTTTTTGCTACATTCATCATTCCAAGCAATTTCCCTGATCCCAGAAAAATCTCCTGCTCCCTGGAAGCCAGATACTGCTTGTAAAATAACACTTGTTAAAGTCTGTTGTTACACCTCCCTCTTATTCATCTGGCTACTTGCCTGAAACCTTTCTGGAAGAGATCATTAGTGACTACCCATTTTCAAAATCTGGTCCTCTTTCCTCTTCTTCTACTTGATTTCTCTGTAGTGTTTATCTCTTTTATTCTCCTTTTTATTGAAATTTTATTCTCTTCATTTGCCAATGCTTTTACCATTTTTAAGCCATTGTTTTTATAATTCTTTTGAGGAAATGTATCCAGTCTTATTTATCAGTGTATCTTTAAAATATTCATCCCCAGCCTTGACTCTGTATGGAGCTCTAGGTACTTAATACCAAGTGCTAATTTGATCAGGGTGTGGTCTATGGACCAGAAGCAACAAGCAAAAGCACCACATAGGAGTTTGTTAATGTAAATTATTAGGGTTCCACTCCAGACTTACTAAATCAGTTTGCTGGGGCCCAGCAGGTGATTCTGATTTCCATTGAAGTTGGAGAAACATTTTTTAGATATCTACAGCTGTATGACCCACAGATACTTTACAGCATCTCTGGAATAGGAAGGATATTCCCCTGATGGGAGGTATAAATGGGTGAGGAGAAAAAGCCTGATATTCTTCTGTTATTGACCATTATATTACCTCCTATGCCATTCACCCAGTGATTCTCAAAGAGAAACTTGGGTATGTTATCTGACTTTTCCTGTAATCACATTCCATTCCATATCTAGTAGCTGTGTCTTCTAGATCAGAGTTTGCAAATTGGTGGGTCATGTTTGGCCCAAAGACATAATTTTTTTGCTCTATGCTACATTAAATTAAAAAACATTTTTTGATCATTATTTTAAAAATGCAAGATTTTGCATAAATATCCAAACTTTTGGCTCTCTTTCCTCCCAAATCCTGGGCAGTGTTTTGCCACATGGCAGTGATTGGCTGGAGCTTAGTAGCAGTTGCCTCTTTTAGAAGTGTTTTTCTCCAGTTTTTCCCCTCACTATTCTGTCTTTCACTTAGTCTACTTCACTACTTTATGTTACCTGCTATAGATATTGAGCTTGTAACCCCTGCTGCAGATCCCACCTCTTAAATGTGATGCCTAAATCTATTCCTTTTATTCCCATGGTTCACATTTAAGGCTTTGTCATTATTTCGTGAACTACAATCTTGGCTTCCTCTAATGGGTTCAGTCTTCACTTTCTAACCCATCTCCCACATTCAGAGTTATATTTCTAAAGATTTCTTTTCATATCACTCTTTATATTTAAAAAACCCTGAACTACCTCCTCCTTGCTTAGAGGATAGTCTAAAAACTCCTTAGCATGCATTCAAAAGCCATTATTTGGATAACCTCATATCCAGCCATTGTTTCCCCTCTTTTCCTTCACAACTTTTTGCTTGCCTGGCCTGAGATCCACACAGCTCTGCTCTAGTGTTAGTTCCTTGGGATGTGCCTTAGTCTGTTTGGGCTGCTACAACAAAATATCACAGATTGGGTAGTATATAAACAACAGAAATTTATTTCTCATCGGTCTAGAGGCTGGAAGTTCAAGATCATGGTGCTGGCATGGTTGGGTGAGGGCCCTCTTCAGGGTCACAGACTTGTCATTGTATTTTCACATGACTGAAAGGGATCGGGTTCTCTCTGAAGCCTCTATAAGGCAGTAATCAAATTCATGCAACTTCACCCTCATGGCTTGAACACCTTTCAAAGGCCCCACCTCCTAATACCATCAGCTTTTGGGGCTTAAGTTTTTAATACATGAATTTTATAAGGACATAAACATTCAGCCCACAGCAGGATGTTAATGGAAATTATGGGGAATTAGAGGAGGTGCCAGTGCTTAAAAAGGTATGGCAAATAATCCATTAATGATAAGTTAAACAACATTTCTTACCATGAAGTTCCTCAGAACTTTTAATGTGTTGTTACTGTTATATATATTCAAGAGAAGGTTATAGGATATACTTCTGGCAGAATTATTTGATTAAATTCTGGATATCATCCCTTGGGAAATACATGATTATATCACACTACTTATTTTCTGATTATTCATCTTATTCTCTGTCATTCCTTTTTCTAGATTTCCTTTTGTTTTGTTCCCTGGCCTGGAATGCTTTTTGTCTTCTCTTTTATGACCAACTTGGATGACATTTTCCCAGAGAAATATTTCCTTTCACCCTTCTTTCTTCTCTCCTTTTCTGGATGATAACATAGTCTCATTTCTTGAATAACCATTTCATTGAACATCTTCTAGTCTTCTGGGTCTCAGGCACTCTACCGAGTGCTAGAGAAAGATTGGTTGATTAGACTGGTTCCTGCTCATGTGGAAGGTATAACATATAACATAATGCCTTACCTCATTTTGTTAACACTGCTGTTTTAAGTCTCATCACATTTTGGCTTATATTATGGCTGTTAGTATGTTTTAATAAAAGATGCCATGGTCAAAGTTTAAGCAAACCACATAGGAGGTAGAAAGTCAAAACAACTCTCTATTCCTACTCCTCAAAGGTAACTATGGTTAATGGTTTTCTATACATTTTTCTAGAAATTTGCTATATATGTACAAATATATGTGTATATATATATATACTGTTGACTCTTGAACAATGCGGGGTTTATGGGCGCTGACTCCCTGTGCAGTCAAAAATCTACGTGTAATTTTTGACTCCCCAAAAACTTAACTGCTAGTAGCTTACTGTTCACCTCAAGCCTTGCTGATAAAATAGTTAACATATTTTGTATGTTATATGTATTATATACTGTATTCTTATAATAAAGTAAGCAAGAGAAAAAATATTAAGAAAATTACAAGGAAGAGGAAATATATTTACTGTATTTACCAAAAAAAAAAAAAAATCCATGTGTAAGTGGGCCTGCACGATTCAAATGTGTTGTTCATGGGTCAGTTGTGTATCTTTTTGTCTCACATAAATAGGATCATATTTTCTTAGTTTTCTTGACAGTCCATTTAGAGTGTTAGTTATGGTCTAGATTATTATTCTGTTTATATTTGTGTTCTTATTTACACAGTACTATGCCTTGTATATTGGGAGTAATTCAATAAATGTTTGTTGGCTTTTTAAAATATGAAGGTATTGATCCTTCC
This sequence comes from Phoca vitulina, assembly GCF_004348235.1. Lineage (NCBI taxonomy): Eukaryota > Metazoa > Chordata > Mammalia > Carnivora > Phocidae > Phoca > Phoca vitulina. The sequence goes on from NW_022589704.1 coordinate 49,937,535, forward strand.
AATTCTAATCTCCCTTGATTTTGTTAATTAAGTTTTAATATTGAATATATAGTAATAGTTTTCAGAATAATGCTTTCTAACTAAAATGTAAATGATCAAATCCATTTATAGTCTTCAGCAACCTGGTCTTGCCAAAACTGCTTGTGATCTCAATAGTCATTTTTTTGTTTCTTGACTCTCCAGACCTCAACAGTTTAAGAGTTTAGCATCTCCAAGTTCTGGGACCATTTGAGGATTTAACTCCTGTCCACTCTGACAACTCCTCTTTCTCCCCTAGTCTTTCTCTCCTTCCTCCTACTTCTGCCATTTCTGAGAGGATTATACAGGTGGCTACTTTTATGTGATTATTTCAAGATTCTGGTGAACCATCTAAACCATTTTAAAGAATAGTGTCTACTCCATATGAAGTAAACTGTAATTTCCTTACTTTTAATATCAGCTTTCAGTACCTTTCCATCTTTAATCCTTTGTTGTAATCAAATTGCTGTTGTATCTTTTATCATGGGAATTTTATGACTAAGAGTTTTCTTCACAAAGTTAAGAAAGAATTGAATTCAGACTCTTCTCTCTTTTCTTCCAATTTAGCTGTTGACAGTGTCTTGAAGAGGATGACAATAATTGGTGTAATTTTATCCTTCCGATCATTGGCACAAGAAGCACTTAGAGATGTAAGAAACCATTTTAAGTACATATCCTATAGTTAAGTAATCCCTTTTAATTTCCCAGAAATTAAAAGTTACTTAAAATTCCAGTTTTCATAGTTACATAAAATCAAATATATAGAAATTAGAGCTATTTAAACTTATTTTTTATTTTGGCATTGAAATTGGGGTGGGGATATAGCTTGCCTGGATATTGTACTACTTTTTCAACTTTCTCTTCATTGAAGCATTTTCCATTTTGGCTATGTTCAGTTTGGCATTCTAAGTACTGTTCTTAGTACTTTAGAAAAATCATGTGAAAATAGAAAAGGTAAAATAATTTTTATGAAAACTAGAAGTAATTGAATGGTAATATTTAAATTTGGGGCTCACCATTTAAAAATAACTCTGCATTTTTATTTGTTGCCCTGCCTAGGTCCTATCTTACCACATTCCTTTTCTTGTAAGTTCAATTGAAGATTTCAAGGATCATATTCCAAGGGAAACTGATATGAAGGTAATAAAGCTTCTATTTGGATTTTACAGTTTCTAAAATAAAATATTTGAGTTACATATGAAATAAATTTAATAAATTCTAAACTACTGTAAAGTTTTTATTTTAGAGTGATCTGTTAGCATGTTTACCTTTGAAAATACATCTTTGAGAGCTCAGCACCAAAATGCTACATAGGCATTTTGAAAGTTAATCTTCCTTAATCACCCATAGCAATGTAAAATGGGATGGTATTGATCTTTTCTTACACTGATAGCTGTCCATACCTGGTCATAAGCAGAATTAGAAAGACAAGCCAGTGAAATAAGAGTTGTAGTAAAATTCAGTCAGTTTTTTTATTTTTATTTTTTTTTTAGATTTTATTTATTTATTTGACAGAGAGAGACACAATGAGAGAGGGAACACAAGCAGGGGGAGTGGGAGAGGGAGAAGCAGGCCTCCCTGCGGAGGGCCTGATGCGGGGCTTGATCACAGGACCCTGGGATCATGACCTGAGCTGAAGGCAGACGCTTAACGACTGAGCCACGCAGGCGCCCCTCAATCAGTTTTTTTAAATTGATGTTAAAAAGTCTTGTAAGAGGATGTCAATTATAGGGTATAATTTAAAAAAAATTTAATACCCTGTTTTTAGAAATATAAGATAGAGTATTAGTAGCCCTTTGTGAGTTTACAATTTTTCTTTTGAAAATTTTTTGATCATGAAATCCAACTCACTTATCTAACCACAGCAATAATTAACCAGTGGTTACACATCCACTAAGTGACCTCATATGTATGTTTTCTAAGCTTTCACGTGTCTTGGAAAGATTATTTTCTATGTTACATGTTTTGAAACGCACTGTCTGAAAAAAGTTGTCTAAACTCTTGTGTGACACTCAAGTTTTTTTTCTCAGATTGATGGTACTCACTTTCTGAGGCTTATCTTCCATGGCTTGTTCCATCCTTCTCCCATGCTCTTCCCTTTCTTACTCTACCCTTCTCTTCATATGTATCCCATGAGGTAACTAGTTCTTCCCGTGTGCATTCTCACATCTGTCTAATTTATTCTACCTGAAAATCCTGCACTTTTCTGTTTTCTGCCTTTTGAAGTCCTGCTTATCTTTTAAGGTCTGATTTAATTGCTGTATTCTAAGAAACATTCCTTGATCCCTAGGCAATAAAGGATTTCTTTTTTCTTCTTCTTATCCGAAAACTTTTTGTTTATCCATTGCGGAGTTAAATATGTTCTGCCTTGTATTATAATTGTGTTTTTTCTCTTAAATTTATACTAGATTGTAAACATTTTGAAGACCTTGTTTTATTTTTGTGTCTCCCACAGTGCTTTGCATAGTGTAAACATTTGAGATTGATTGTCCTATGATTTTATGATTGAAAACCATGTGTGATTAGCGTAAAATTGTTAAATGGAAACACTGTGGAAAAAAAAGTTAAGGAAACGTTAAAGAAGAATCATTCGTTGAAAACACAATGGTGTGTGGATTATGAGAATATTCTCAGCAACCATCCAGTTCTCTCAGCACCTGACATAATTATGTTTAGTTTTTAGCAAACTTTCAACAGAACTTAATATATTTTTTTAAGATTTTATTTATTTATTTATTTGACAGAGAGAGAGAGAGACAGCGAGAGGGAACACAAGCAGGGGGAATGAGAGAGGGAGAAGCAGACTGCCCACAGAGCAGGGAGCCTGATGCGGGGCTTGATCCCAGGACCCTGGGATCATGACCTGAGCCGAAGGCAGACGCTTAACGACTGAGCCACCCACGTGCCCCAGAGCTTAATATTTATTTTGAAAACTGAAATATATATTTTTAAAATTAATTTTTAATTGAAGTATAGTTGTCATACAGTATTATACTAGTTTCAGGTATACAACATAATGATTCAACATTTATACACATTATGAAATGCTCACCGTGATAAGTGTAGCTGCCATTTGTCACCATACAAAGTTACTACAATGTTGTACTACATACAGCGACATACTGCATAAAACATTGTTGACTCTTTCCCTGTGCTGTACTTTTCATTGATGTGACTTATATCTGGAAGTTTGTACCTCTTAATTCCCTTCACCTGTTTGTACCTCTTAATTCCCTTCACCTGTTTGCCCAGTCCCCCTCCCCTCTGGCAACCACCAGTTCTCCAAATATATATATATATTTTTTTTTTTTTTTTTTTAAGATTTTATTTATTTATTTGACAGAGAGAGACACAGTGAGAGAGGGAACACAAGCAGAGGGAGTGGGAGAGGGAGAAGCAGGCTTCCCACCAAGCAGGGAGCCCGATGCGGGGCTCGATCCCAGGACCCTGGGACCATGACCTGCGCCAAAGGCAGATGCTTAACCGACTGAGCCACCCAGGCGCCCCCAAATATATATATTTTAATAGCTTTATTGAGATATAATTCAGTTATCTTAAAATTTACTCACTTAAAGTATACAGTTCAGTGGATCTAAGTATAGTCACAGAGTCGTGCAGCTGTCACCACAGCCAATTTTAGAACATTGTCATCATCCTAATAGGAAGCCTTATGCCCATTAGCAGTTATTCCAGAATTCTTCCCAGTCTCCAGCCCTAGGCAACCACTAAGCTAGCTTCTGTCTCTGTAAGTTTACCTGTTCTTTTTTTTTTTTTTAAGATTTATCTATTTATTTATTTATTTTAGAGAGAGAAGGCATGCATGCATGCACGTGTAGGGGGAGGGGCAGAGGGAGAGAATCCTCAAGCAGACTCTCTGCTGAGCGTGGAGCCCTGCATGGAGCTCAGTCCTACAACCCAGGAGATCATGACCTGAGCTGAAACCAAGAGTCAGGCGCTCAACACAGTGAGCCATCCAAGCGCCCCAAGTTTGCCTATTCTTGACACTTAATATGAATCATACAATATGTAGGCTTTTGGTACTAGCTTCTTTTACTTAGCATAATGTTTTCAAGGTTTATTCCTGTTGTAGCATGTATCAGTACTTCATTTTTTATTGCTGATTAGTATTCCATTATATGGATATACCACATTTTATTTATCCTTTCATCAGTTGATGGACATTTAGGTTTTCTTTTTTTGGCTGTTATAAATAATGCTACCATGGATATCCCTATACAGTTTTGGTGTGGACATACGCTTTCCTTTCTCTTCGATATATGCCAGGATTCAAATTGCTGGGTCATATGGAAACTCTATGTTTAACCTTTTGAGAAACTGCCAAATTGTTTTCGAAGTAGTTGTACCATTTTGCATTCCCAGCAGCAATGTATGAAGGTTTCGGTTTCTCCATATCCTGTCAATATTTGTTCCTGTCTTCTTAATTATAGCCATGCTAGTGTGTATGAAATGGTATCTCATTGTTATGTTATACATTTTTCTGAAATGATGAATGTTGAATACGTTTTCATGTGCTTATTGACTATTTGTGTATCTTCTTTGGAAAAATATCTATTCATACCCTTTGCTCATTTGGATTGTTTGCCTTTTTAATTTTGAGTTGTAAGAGTTCATTATATATTCTGGATACAAGTCCATTAACAGATACATAATTTGGAAATCTCTCTTGTTCTGTGGGTGGTTTTTTCATTTTCGTAATAATGTCCTCTGTGGCACAAAAATTTTTAGTTTTGATGAAGTCCAGTTTGTCTATTTTTTTCTTTGGTTGCCGCTTCTTTTGATGCCCTATCGAAGAAACTGTTGCCTTACCCAAGTCATAAAGATTTATACCTGCATATTCTTCTAATAATTTTATAATTTTAGCTCTTAGGTTTATGATCCATTTTGAGTTCATTTTTTTTTTTTTTTTAAAGATTTTATTTATTTATTTGACAGAGACACAGTGAGAGAGGGAACACAAGCAGGGAACACAAGCAGGGGGAGTGGGAGAGGCAGAAGCAGGCTTCCTGCAGAGCAGAGAGCCCGATGTGGGGCTCGATCCCAGGACCCTGGGATCATGACCTGAGCCGAAGGCAGACGCTTAAGGACTGAGCCACCCAGGCGCCCCATTTTGAGTTCATTTTTGTGTGTGGAGTAATGGATCACAAAAAAAATGTTTTTCCTTTTCTTTTTTTTTTTAAAGATTGATTTATTTGAAAGAGTATGTGCATGAACAGGGGGAGGAGCAAAGGGAAAGAGAGAGAATCACAAGCAGACTTGCTGCTAACTGTGGGGCTTGATCTCACAACCCTGAGATCATGACCTGAGACGAAATCAAGAGTTTGACACTTAACCGACTGAGCCACCCAGGCGCCCCCCCAAAAAATGTTTTTCTAGAGCTTAATCCATGACAATTTCCATTTATTTTTAGATACACAGTTTTAGTTCATATTTTATACTGAGTTTTTTTTTTTGGTAGCAATATCAAAAGTAACCAACTATGTAGGTGGTTTTTAACTGAGGTATAGAGCAGTCAGAATATCATAAATACTTGAAATCCATATGTAATGCCAAAAAGAATTATTTTAGTCATTAGAAATTCCTTTATCAGGCTTTAAATCTGTACTCCTTAAAAATCTATTATGGGGCACCTGGATGGCCCAGTCAGTAGGGCATGTGACTCTTGATCTCTGGGTTGTGAGTTCAAGGCCCATGTTGAGCACAGAGCTTTAAAAAAAAAAATCTATTATGATAAGTAATTTACCATATTTATAGCTATGATATGATGAGTCATTGAACCACCACAATTTTTTATTAAATAAATATGAATGTAAATATAAGTTCAGCAATTTTGATTTACTTTTGTTCATTTATTCATCTCTTTTGGCTTGATATTTTACATCCATGCTTCCAAGGAAAGTAATATTAGCATGATTTTATTGGCATTTGCTGCAGAGAGTATACAAATTTTTTTTGGCCTAACAATAAGAGGTTCTAATAAGCAGCACATCGTGAAGTAATAACTGAATTTTTCATTGTAGGATAGTTGTGCTATAGTTCCTGTTTCAGCCAAGTTTTGAAATTCTGTAGTGTTCTTATAGGTAGATTCTAATTTAAAAAGTATGTCTTTCTTACTAAAGTGAGATTTCTTAGAAATTTGCTAAAATATTTCTTACTCTGTAATTCTTAAATATTCCATCAGGTTGCAATGAATGTGTATGAGTTATCATCAGCTGCTGGATTACCTTGTGAGATTGATCCTGCCTTGGTGGTAGCTCTCTCCTCACAAAAATCAGGTAAAATACATTAGTAAATATGTATTAGTCTTAGTTAAAATTACCAGGGCAACACAGATACAGGTGTGGTACTTATTATTCAAATGCCTGCTTAATGTCCAACTTGCTTTTTTTTTTTTTTTTTGGTAGTTGGAATATAGCAATGCAGAAACAACAAAAATCCCTGTCGTCTGGAGCTTATGTTATAGTGGAGTCATCATACAGACAATATTTAAGCCATAAGACTAGATGGAATTTCTAAGGTTAGTTAACATAGATGCAGAAGAAAGAGGATCAGGGTCTGAGCCTTAGGACACTTTCAAATTTAAGAACTCAGGGAGAAGAGGAGGACCTACCAAAAAGAAACTGAGAAAGAAGGATGGATGATGGAGAAGAAAAACTAGGAAAGGAGTTTCCAGCCAAAATGGAGAGGGATTGATCAAGTATGCAGATTAATGGGTAATGCTGCTAAGAGCAGGGCAGTGGAATTTTTGGAGCAAAAGGCTGAGTAGAGAGGGCTTACGAGAGAATAGGAGAAAAGGAATTGGAAATAATAATAAGTATAAAACAACTCTGTCAAAGAGTTTTACTGTAAAGGGGAACAAAGAAATGAAATTACAGTAGCTAGAGGCAGGAATAAAATCAAGAGAAGGATTTTTTTCAGGTGAGAGAGTCACAGAATTTGTATACTGATGGAGATGGTCCAGTAGGTAGCAAAATTGGTATCTAGAAAAGGGTGTCCTATTTTCACCGGACTAGAGCTATTTACTGTGGAGTCAGTGCATCATTGTGTTGTATTAAACATTTAAAAGATTTTAAAACCAGCTCTTTGAAATGTAGAACCCAGAATGCTCTAGATATTTCTAGATTTGTCTACAAAGTAACATTTTACCTGTTTCTGATACTAAAATGACCATCCCTATCCCCTTGTACCTAGCATGTTTGGCTGGGTTCATCAGTTCTTTTTTTATTTAACATTGCTTTTTGTTTCATCATTCATGCAATATGTTAATTATATTCACATGGGTAATTGCCACTGTTACTCATTTGGCTACAGCTATATTTTTCTTTTTTTTTTTTTAAAGATTTTATTTATTTATTTCACAGAGACAGAGATAGCGAGAGCAGGAACACAAGGAGTGGGAGAGGGAGAAGCAGGCTTCCCCTCGAGGAGGGAGCCTGATGTGGGACTCGATCCCAGGACCCTGGGATCATAACCTGAGCCGAAGGCAGATGCTTAACAACTGAGCCACCCAGGCGCCCAGCTACAGCTATATTTTTCATAGCCAAATTTTAAAACATTCTGGCTCTTACGTTCAATTCTTACATATATGTGGTGGGGTGAATAGTAGAATAACTGGAATTTCCCAGGTACCAGATTCAAGTGCCTTAGGTAACCTGTAATTTTAGTACACATTATAATAAATATTTTAGAAAGGATTATATCTTAAAAGACTTAGGGCAGTGCTAGTTATTTTCATTTATGACTGGTTCCTTCTGTCTTCTAAAATGGATAGGTTGGAAATCTAGTCCATTTTCCATATTTATATCTTTTAAATACTAATAATAAACTTCAAATCACATTTTTTTTAAAAAAATTAAGGTTTTTTTGGATGATTTTAGAGTAATTTATGAGATATTAAATTTTCTAAACTGTAGTACACAGAATATTCTTATAAAATAATAATTTATCAGTTTTCAGTTAGGAAATTTTAGGATTCCACTTACCCTAATCATATTTTTTTTTGCCTTATAATCTTACAGTTAAAAATAATTTTTTTTGCCTTACTGTTTTTTTAGAGGTCCTTAAAAAATGCTTGGGTAGTTGATAATAGCCAATAATGTATGTTACTTCTATTCTATATCACTTATAACAAAGTTGCGATTAGTTCTGTAGAAGCTCAGTAATATACCTTATACAAAAATTGAAATTTGCATTTTCTGGTTTAGATTGATAACTCTAAACTAATCTTGAAGAAATACCTTAGTTTTATTTTGATTTTTCTCCCTTAGAAAACATAAGTCCAGAAGAAGAATATAAAATTGCCTGCCTCCTTATGGTCTTTGTGGCAGTTTCTTTGCCAACGTTGGCCAGTAACGTGATGTCTCAGTATAGCCCTGCTATAGAAGGTAATGGTTTAAAACTGTTTTGGCAATGAAGGAGTCATGGGTTTTGATATAGATACTTTTCAGGTAATTAATGTTCATTTATAATAGAACATGGGTTAACCTACTAGTCACTTACTAGCTTTACAACCTTGAATAGTTGATTTTTCTTTTTCAAAGCCCCAGTTTCCTGATTCATGAAACATGTATGTGTGAGCTTTTGGGTGCCTGAGTGTGTGTGGCAGGGGATGATGAAGGAGTATCCAACTCTAAAGATCGAATGACGAAATGTTTGTAAAGCAGCTAAGAACATCTTTTTTAAGTTTCAGAGACAATATAAAATTTATGTGTGATTTCTCTTGGGGATTTTTTTGAAAATTTGCCTGTTTAATACAGACATCATCGTTTGTTGCTTTTTTGCTATAGTGTTTCTAAAAGCACTAGTCCTCATAAAAATGAAAGGAGAGCAAGGCAGGCAATCTCCCAACTCTTAATAATGTCACTATGTAGATTGTGAAGTGATTAAAGACTTGCTGTTTATGTATTTGAAATTTTGGGGTCATGCAGAAACCACAAACCCTACTTGCACTTTTCTCAGGGCACTGCAACAACATACATTGCTTGGCCAAGGCCATCAACCAGATTGCCGCAGCTTTGTTTACAATTCACAAAGGAAGCATTGAAGACCGTCTTAAAGAATTTCTGGCGGTAGGTATAATCAAATAGAACTCATGATGTTTTATAAGGAAAATAAAAATGGTAACTAAACAATAAATTCTCCTTTTTTTTTCCCCTGGAAGGAGGACCAGTGAAGGTAGGCATTAAAATCAAGGAGCTGGTTAGCATTTTTTTCCCTTAGAAATCTCTCATTTCTAGAACTCTGCAGTATGACCTTTTTTTCTAAGCTGGTATTTGGACTGCCTAGAATTTTGCCCATTATCTTATATATAGGCACTGAATGATTGAAATATATTATAAGTTGAAGCATACTGAAAATAAGTAACTCGTGAGTGAACATTTCATTAAAACTTTCTTAAAATGTTTATATACTTTTAAGCTTGCATCTTCCAGTCTACTGAAAATTGGCCAGGAGACCGATAAAACAACAACAAGAAATAGAGAATCTGTTTATTTACTGCTAGATATGGTAAGTCTCATTTTATTTTTTATTAACAAGAAAAAAGTTCCAGTCATTCCTAATAGTCTTTTCTTGGCATTTAGTGATTAAATAATAATATGAGCTGAAGTACCTTTTTGATCCCTTCTGTTCAGTCCACTCAAGCCACACACTGTCTAAATATCACTGGAAAGACTAACATTACTTGTATTTTACCATATGGTAATCATACCATAAAACAACAGAATAAAAGATTAGTATTACCTATTTTATGAATAGGTTTCAACCAGTGGGAAGCATTTAAGGCCTTATATTTTCCAAGTGTGTCAGTTTGAACTCTTCCAGTTTTCTGAATTTTCTACACTCTCTCTTCCACCCATCTAATATAATTTCCTGTGATTCTCAGTGCCTAGTCAGCTCTTTCTCTTTACTATCTGAACCAGCTATGCTTGTTTCTACACTGTGGCTCTTCTCACTTAGAATAATTTCCTTTTCCTGCAGAGATCTGTATCTGTTCTATGATTCGGCGTACCCCATAGCTAAAATCTTTTTCTAGATAGACTTTCCTGATTACTCTGGCCCACATTAATCTTTCATCCCTTTTGAACTCCTCTAGCTTTCCACTTAATTACAGTTGGTCTTATGTTTGATTTGGCTTTTTGGCTTAGTCTTGGGAACTTGATGGTATGGACCATATTTTAAATATGTTTATATTCTCTTATATGTCTAGTATACAGTTGAGGGCAAATGAAAGTGCTCAATCTGTTCCTCTGATTAATAGACTTAATTGAAAAGTGATTTTAAACATTTTGATAGCAAAACACTGGCACATTTATATTTCAGGTTTTAAAGTAAAAGGAAAATAATTTTCTAATTATTTCTAATAAGGACACTATAGAAATTATGATTTACTGGCTGTAAATGTTCCCATTAAAATAACTTCAATTCTGTGATGCATTTTTGCTACTTTTCAGATTGTGCAGGAATCCCCATTCCTGACAATGGATCTTTTGGAATCTTGTTTTCCTTATGTCTTGCTGAGAAATGCATACCATGCTGTCTACAAGCAAAGTGTTACATCTTCTGCATAAAATATCTACTTATTGAAGACAAGCACGCATTTTTGTTGCTCTGGTTTTACCTGTGAACTGTGGAACTATTTTACCTTAAGGCCTGAAAAACAGTTTTGTGGATTATAAATTTCTTTCATACGGTTGTATTTTCTGATCATTGGTTTCATTTAATATGGTTCTACTACAGTATACTTGGTTGATTTAGGTTTCACATTCACTGAATTCACTAAAATTATTCCTATAATTTTAGAATATCATTGTTTGAAAAACATACATTATGTTTTTGATATTTGAAAATAAAAGAAACTTTTGCTTGTTTATTTCTGAAAAAGAATTGTATTTAGTGATTATTTTAGATAGTGATATTATAGCATTCATCTGTGTGTAAATTATTTCATATAGGGAAGAGTTCTGATCTGTACCTATGGTTCTTATTGCAAACAAAACTGGATGTGCATTTCTGTGATGTTATGAATACATTTCTACTTTATTTTGAAACATTTGCCAAACTAAACACTGTAACACTGTATAACATTAAAAATGTTAAAAGGACTGCTTAGCATTAGAAGCAGACTATGTCCGGAAATTCTAAAACAGCAGCATATGTTGTTGCTTGTATAAAGCCTGGTGATAATTTTTAGACTAACTTCCATGGTGCCCTGCCGGCATTAGCACTACCATTGTACCCTGCTGTATAATAAACAGTCTTAGACATTTATCAACTGTTGATACACATGTTAGTCCCTAACCACTTTTTATATGTTTTAAATTTTTGAAATTCAAGTGTACCTGCCATAACATAAAATAAACACTAGACTGTATCACATTTTGAATTATTTCCTTAATTTTGGATCTCCAGAAATTTATTCAATAATATGAATATTTTAGTTTCAATTTAGTTTAAAATATAGGAATGTCTAAGTGTAGCATTTGATACCAGGTCAGCTGTCACAAAATTCGATTAAATATTTTGAAAAACATTCCACTGGAAAAAAATTTTAAATAAAATTGGAAAATAAAATTACGTAACATTTTTTTAAAAGTTAAGAACTAAAAGGAAACTCATGTGCCATCAGCTTGCAATTGTATATGCGACCAAATGGACAGAGTTATTTGAAAGAATGGGAATAAAATGAATGATTATGGAACTAGTAAAATGTTGCTGAGAACTACATCAGTCAGTAATGAATGGGAAAGACCTATTGCTTAGTGGTTGGCATGGAGGGCAGAATAGCTCATTTTGTTTAAAAACTAACCAGATGTTTTGTTCTTTAATTGGCATTATAAAGACTATTTCTCAACAGCTTTGTATCTGGATATCAAATAGAGCTTTTGCTCACAGCTTCTTAAGTATACACTAGTAAAATGTTAAGAGAAAAGAAAGCCACTATGAACTCAGTTATATAATGTTCTTCTTTGTTCACATACAAAGAGTAGAATGAAATTGAAGTGCCACAAGATTATCGTGTTGCTATTTTGCATATGATATTTTCCAGTCTATACTTAAAGCAGGAATAGTTACCACTATCTGTTGGAAATTTTCAGTAGTTCAGTGAGGATTTTTGAAAAGGGAAGGAATTTTCTGGGGTGCCTGGGTGGCTTAGTTGGTTAAGTGTCTGGCTCTTGAATTGGGGTCAGGTCGTGATCTCCAGGTCCTGGGATTGAGCCCCAAATCAGGCTCCATGCTCAGCGGGGAGTCTGCTTGAGATTCTCTCACTCTGCCTTTGCCCCTCCCCTCACTCACATGTGCTCTCTCTCTCTGTCTCTCAAAATAAGTAAATCTTTTAAAAAGAGGGGAAGGAATTTTTAAATGGAGTGGTTTTATAGACTTGAAATAGCCTGATGACTCAGTGAACAGTTGAAATTAAGATTAAATGTTATTTGTCTTGAAATATTAGCATCCTAGAGTGATAGTAACTTATTGGTAATGATATCCTGAGAGGTAAAGTAGGCATTTGAATATGTGTACTTAGATTGGTAAATGTGGTAGAGCATAGGGATGTCCATATGCCATTATTTACCCCTGTTCAGGCCAAGAAAAGATCACTCCTTCATAGTCATGTGAAGTTTTTCTTGCCCAGTTTTTTTCCCATATCCCCAAACTGACTGACTGACTGACTGACTGACTGACTGGTGTAGTGTCTGATTATTCTTCACAGACAATCTTTCTATGGAAAAAAAAAAAAAAGACAAAGGTAACTTAGAGAATTAAAAGTAAATTGACAATACTATTTCTAACATTTTGTTTGTCTTAACCTTTTTTTTGTCTTAATGTTTCTTATTCTAAACTTAAAGTACAACATACTGTTTTTATTGTTTTCTGTACAGTCATGTCGTGTCTATACTATGCTATTTCACTCAGCAATAGAAAGAGGTCTTCGATTTTTTTTTTCAGTGTCTCCATATATGCCATGACTAATTTAGTAATTTCGTTTGGTGAACATTTAGGCAATTTCTTATTTTTCATTTTAAATATCTTGTATCTATGTCTTGGTGAATTTGGCCTATTACCTCCTTAGGATAATTTCTCACAAGTAAGATTGCTTGGTGGGAGCATGTACACATTTTAAACTTTGATACATAATATTAGATTCCTTCCGATAAGATTATATAAGTTTTACTCCTGCAATTGTGTGAATATAATTTCCTCTATTACTGCCAGTGCATATCTTTGCCTGTTCAAAAGGGGAGACACATCTTGTTTTAATTTGCATATCTTTGTTTATTAGGAGGTGAAATATCTTTTTTGTGTTAATTAGTTATTTTTATTTCTTTAATGAATTACTCATTTTCATTCTTTTTGTTACTTTCAGGTGGTGTTCAAAAGCTTTTATTTTAAGATACTAATTGAACACTTATTGGCATATGTAAAAAAATTGTAGTGCGTATAGTTAGGGTTGAAAACAGCTCCTGTACAATCTTGAGTGTAGTGATAAGGCTATTAAAATCTATTAATAGTGCATAGTAATTAATGTTAGGATACAGCTACTTTGAAAACTGAATTTTAATTGAGTTTTAGAAGTATAGGACATTTATTTCCAAGTCCAAGTTAAGAATAGCTTCATATAAAAAGGGTATGTTAAAGAATGAAAAGATGTCCAATTTAAATATATGAACTTAAGAATCAATTGAAATTATGCCAAGATTGTAATTCCTTTATTCTATTAAATAGGTATAAAATAAATTATATATTAAGCTAATTCAGAGAGATGCTGTTTGTGTGTTAGATACTATATGTAGGAGACTGTGTATATAGCAGTTTTTAACCTCATTCCTCAGAGATGTCATTTTAAAAACTGTTGTCAATAAAAACATCTACCAATCAGAAGGCAAACAGTTGTAAGATTTTCTTTGCCTTTCATACTAATAGCCTGGTGTACATCATTTTTTTAAAGAGAAAGAATAAAGACCAAAAAGAACTTCAGCACTTTCTTCCTAAATTAGTATAACTAGTATTAACCTTTGTTTTTTAGTTACACCCTCTAAAGTTAATTTGTAAAGCTATTTATAATTTAATGTGCTTGATAAAATTGTTTCTATCATTCATTTCACCCCAGCCTTCATTTTATGGAAAGTTTTCCCATTTTACAAAATGATTGTGAACAAAGGTAAAGCGGCCTTTTTGTTACTAAGAATATAAAGGAAAAAATATATAAAGGAAATAGGATCTATATCATACATTATTTTAAATGTAATTTAGATAATTCTTTGTGAAGAGAAAGCTGTCATTAACTCTTTATTTACTGTAATCCTTACCTTTATAGATTGTGCTAATTCAGGAAATCTGGTCACAGAACGTTCTCTAATTCAGTCAGTTGGAGAGCATATTCTGTACGATTGGGATGAAAAAGATGGGTAAGATCTTGTACCTACCTTCTGGGAGCTTAGAGTGAACTTTGCTGTTAAGTCGTCTTTTAATCAGCTGATTGTTCTTCTAGTGTTGTCAATTTCTTAACCCAGAAAGGATGGAAAAAATTCCAAAGTTCAGAATAGGACTAGGGCTCTGGTCATTTATTCTGGAAAAAAAGGCTTCTGGGAACATCAACACAAAATGAACAAACTTTTTAGAATCTAGAAGTAAGGAAGAGTCATTTGAGCCTAAGTTAGGACAGCTGCTGGGGAAACAGTCTTCACGGTCAAGAAGGTGCTCCAGAGAATGAATAGTTTTTGCAGGGTTATATACTTTTTACGTCTTGTAAAAGCTCAAAAGAGTATAGATTAGCACATAGGCAGGAATCACAAGGTTTATCATAAAGGAATGCAGGGAGTAGGTGCACTGATCGATCTCTCAAGGATGGTTTTCCTTTAGGTTACTCATTCACAAAGTAGATGTACCATGCATGTGTGGTGGGCCATAAAGTGGGCTTTTGGTTTGAACAAAGTTTATATATAGTCATGTTGACTTAGGAATCTAAAAATGGCTTCCCTTGTCTATCAGGCCTTTCGAGAGTTTTTCCCTCATCACACGCAGGAGAAGGTTGAGTCCAAAAAAAATTCAGAGCTTAATTTTGTGGGTTATACTTTACATGGTGCTCTGGTGATAGTAATGAGAATCTGATGTGGTTGAGCAAATACTGGCTGGATGAGATAAATTTCATTTAAACTAGCAATAAATGCCCTTACCTATCTTTGTATTTCCCCAGTAAGTAAAAACAGTGCCTCAGATTTGAAATGGGGGCTTCCTTCTTTTTCCATTAGACTCTTATTTATTCCTTTTTCTTTCTTTTTTTGAAGTTACCTCTTAATTTTCCCTTCTCTTTTCAAGGTAATCCTGGAACTTGGCACAAATGCTTCCCATGACTTCCCATTTTGGATCCTCCTGTTAGTCATTGGCACTCTCCTAATAATTCTGTACCACTTTTCCATTCATTCATTCAGCAAATATTTCTAGATGCCTGGATATAATGGTGAGCAAAATAGAGAAGGTCCCCTTTTACAGTTCGGTTTGCACATTAATGATGGTAGGCAGTAAAGGAACAAGCTTCTGATAGAGGGAAATATATGGGATGCTGGGCTGGGGAGTCAGGGAGAGAGTTGCTTGAGGCATCAGGGAAGGCCTCTGTACGAGAAACAGTTGGGCTGGTACATGAAGGATGAGAGGGGGCCAGAAATGGGCAGAGAGAACAGTGAAGGTGAAAGCCCAGAAGGCAAAAACAAACTTCACAGGTATGAGAAGAAGAAAGTATACCAATTAGCACTTCTGTTTGTAGGAGCCTCATTGGGCTGGCTAGCTCTTTTACTTTTCTGGTCTGCCTGTCTTCTTTTTTCTTTCTTTCTTCTGTGCTTATATATTCGAAGTTCAGAAATCCAATCTAAGTTAGGTTGGCTGTAAAGAAACTGAATTCACTGATCGGCTGTGGCATTGATCTGAGGATGGTAAAGTCTATTATATACCTACCACCGGGCCTTCTAAACCAAGTTCAAATTTTTTTCAGGCAGTGAATCATAATCTATGTAATGATGCCAAGTCTTCTATTACAATGACTTGCCTTTGGAAGATACCAGCTGTGATATTCATAAAAACTTTTATGAGTGAGTAATCCCTAAGGTAGTAACTCCACATCGGTCCTTCATGTCTTCTTTATGGCCACTTGAGCACAAACCACCATTTCATTTGATGGCATTGGCCTGAATTTTCAAATAGACAATATGCCTCTTTTTCTAAAGATTTGCTGTGACCTTTGTCTTTTGGGAAAAAGATTGGTTTGAAATTTTAAATGTTTTAATCTTTAATGAAAAATGGTTAGTTATTTGGTCCTGTTGAAAGGAAAATTAGTATTTATTGATCCTACTTGGTATTATTTTCAGAGTGGAAAGCTGCTTTAAGTGTATTGAAGTAGGGATGCTTATATGAATCGAACTTCCCATACACATTACTGTCACTAACATTTCAGATCAAGCATGCCTAACTCTAATATGTCTCACTTCCAAGAAAAGTCTTCGGTCTCTCATTTTGACCTAAAAATAACAAAATAGGATAAATTAGCAAATTAAAGTGAGGAACCTAGCCAGAGAGGGCCGTATCTTATTTCTAATTAACCTTAACCCTCACTTTACTATTTTCTCTTAACTTCGAGAATGAGATGGATGGATAGGTTCTGGTCAACTTCTTGCATGAGGTCCACAGACCTGCGACATGGGTGACCTGGAAATGGGGCTATACTGGATGAACAACCTGGTGATCGTCCTGTCTTAACTGTGGTTTAGGGCTAAGTCACATTCATAGTGTACATACTGACCAAATGCTCAATGGTCTAGTCTTGAAATTAGTATTTGGCCAAGGCCTACATGGAAGAACACCATTATAGAATGTAAGCTTCTAAGATATATGAACAAATTTTATTCAAAAATTGTAATTTTATTACATCATTTATGTTTTTAAAGCTTAATGTAGTTCAGGATCATTCATTTTTCACCACTGTCAACTGCTAAATTGCTCTTGTGCTCATATTAAACCACTCATTTAAAATACTAATGGGGCACCTGGGTGGCTCAGTCAGCTAAGCGTCTGCCTTTGGCTCAGGTCATGATCCCAGGGTCCTGGGATAGAGTCCTACGTAGGGCTCTCTGCTCAGCGGGGAGCCTGCTTTTCCCTTTCTGCTGCTCCCCCTGCTTGTGCTCTCTCTCTCTCTGCCAAGTAAATAAATAAAATCTTTTAAAAAAACAAAAAAATATAATACTAAATAGTTACTTTTAAGTATAGAGTGGAGAGCAACTCATGAAGTTGCTATCAAATTAGTTAAGATACGCTTTTTCTCCATTAGTAACTAAGTTAAAGGCATTTCCTCTTTAACTCCTGGATTTGAAGTCTTAGGGGTCAGTAGTAATGATAAAATTTCATTAAAGTATTCTCGCATGCTGAACTTCATGCATTATTGGATGATATTTCCAGAAACAAACCTCGGCAGGGAGCTTGCTTCTCCCTCTGCCTGCTTCTCCCTCTGCTTGCTGCTCCCCCTGCTTGTGTGTGCTCGCTCGCTCTCTCTCTGACAAAATCTTAAAAAAAAAAAAGGCACATTCATACTTAAACTGATAGAATCCAATTTAGGGAGAGCTCCACTCCAATTACATCTAAAAGGTTTATCTTTATTTGAAAGTGGATATTCAATTATTAATCATAAATTGAGATGCCGTACTAACTAGGTATGACCATAACCTATGTAATTACATGGTGATTGATCACACACGAGTTGTGGTGATGCAAGAAAGCAGGCTGGAGCATGCATTCAACTGTTAGACCTTGCAAAAACTGAAGCTGAATCTGAGGAGCAGATAATGCACAACTTCCTAGACTGAAGATGAACTTCAGTTCATTTCTAATTCTTACCTTCAGCCGAAATGTACAAAGGTCTCTGTGTGTAGCCTGAAGCAAGGCCCAGCTGGCAGAACTTGAGATGGGAGGAAAGGTCAAATTTGACCTTGGCTGTTAATAGGGGTTTTGTCCAAGCTGAAAATGCTGGTTAGAGTCATAAGAAGAGCTCACATTTATTGATAGCTCACTATGCAGCATACTGCTAAGTTTTATCTAATTTGATCCTCTAAGTATTGCTCATTTAGTCTTCCCAATTACCCTACATGGTGATTATCCTCAAATTACTGATGTGGAAACTGAAGCTAAGGGAAGGAAGGTAAGTAACTTGTACAAACTCATATTGCAAGGAAGAAGCAGCTAAGATTTAAATCTGGCCCCGAACTATATACTTATCATTACATTGTCTCAGATCTCTCAGATATAAATATGGGCTTTTTTTGCACTGGCATTTAAAGTTGCTTTGCACTAACTCACCTGCAGCTTCAGGGTCAGGAAATACTTCTGAGTGCTTACATTGTGCCACTCTTGATACTAGGCATTTTCATGCCCATTACCTCATTTAATCTCCACAACCAAATTGCTCAGTAGGGATTATTTTTTCATGAAGAAACTGTATCACAGAGCTTTAAATCCCTGTCACAAAAATATGGAGGGACAGTAATAATGGAGCACTTCAGTCTTTTATAGCTGGATAGAGCCTTAGAAATTACCTACTTTAACCTACTCAAGGGCAAGTAATGTATCCAAAGTCACATAGAAGGAATTCTTACATCTTGATTCTTGGTTTAGTGGGTCTAGGACTCCTTCTGCTGTGCCATGCTGCTACATAAATGTGCATAGTTTCACAGTCATAAAGTCTTAATCATAATGAGCATTTGCTGGTTCCTGCTAGGATTTTAGGGTGTATGTGAGGTATGATTCCATGGCTTCAAAGAAATCTGGGATCTCAATCCCAGCTCTGTCACTTAAGGATGAATTACTTGACTTGTCTGAGTTTGTTTCTGTAAGTGTAGAACAGGGATAATATCTACCTTAAACGGCTGTTGTAAGGATTAAGGTAAGTGAGGTCAGGTACATAAATCGATGAGATTCAATAAATGGTGGTTGTTTTTCTGGTTTGTTGTTGATTTGGCTTTGTTTGCTTTTTATAAAATTATCTTCAGAGAGTGTGTCCTGGTCATTATGAGTAGTGTAACATCACAACTTCCATTCATGAGAATGTGACATTGTTGTGTCAGCCTATACTTCAGCTCTGGTCTGAGAGTCTTTATGTTAAATGGGAAAGAGCTTTTTCTCATGTGGATTTAACATAAAGCAATGCTCAAGTTAATTTAAGACTGCTCTTTACTGTATATACTTTATACTATATTTGTGTGTATTATACACAACAGATGTAAAAGATAGAAAGCTTACATTTTCAAATGTCATTGTAGGACCCAGAACAATTTCAACAGTGGCTCATTGGAAGCCTCTGTGCCTTTCCTCATGTTGTTTCCTACCTCTAGAATGGAATGTTCTCTCATATTCTGGCCTGCAAACTGCTGATCATATTGTCAACAGTGAGTTCAAACATCACTTTCTTCTCCATAGCACATCATCCTCTGTTTCTTCTGAACCTTGTAAATACCTTTATTATAGTACTTATTGAATCATAGTGTAATTGTTACATATCTGTGTCTCCTTTGATTCTGGGAATGCCTTCTGGGTCCATGTTTATTTCATCTTTCTTTTTTTAAACAATCCCCCAACTCGGTGGAAAAGGCTGATGGCTAGACAGATGCTATAGAAAAATGTCCTTTGCTTCATGTTGGGGGCAAGTGGTTATTTTTCTTTTTGTTCTTGTGGAGGGACAGGGCATCGTGAAGTACAGGTAGGTACTTCCAATGCCTGGAATGGAGGTAGCTCAGTGGTGACACAAAGTGGTTTCTGTGATTTCTCCCAAGGAGATGATTCACATGTTTGGAGTATTTGGGGGAGATGTGGAATCTGAACTTCTTATATAAATAGGTATAAACCCCTGAAACTAATAATACACTATATATTAACAAAATTGAATTTAAATAAAAAATTTTTAAAAAATAGGCATAAGGATGGGAGGATTAGCGAGAGATCAAGAAAGTCTTCCACGTTACAGGAAAATGACTTTTTTAAAAAAAATCTGGAAATGTGAGTGAAATGCCAAGAGCAAAGAAGAGGAGCTCTAAGAGAAATTACAAAGTGATAGTTGAGGTCATTGTCCTGAAATAGAAAAATAATCCTTTCAATCTGGTGACTCACCCCTAACTAAAGTCAGTACTTATAAAAAAGGCAGGAGCTTTGAGACACTTAACTGTAATCTTATCCCTTTGCAGAAATACCTCCCATACTTGAGCTGGTCGGATGATCTTCTCATGTCACCAGGTACAAGGATTAGTAGACCTTGAAATGTTATCCTGTCAGTCTAACTTCTCATCTGTTCTCAAGATCGCACTGGCAATTACCTTGGCAGCTGATCACACAGTGATGACCGACAAGGCTCCTAGGCTTTCAAGATGGCAGAACACTCTTGGAGAATAAATGCCTTTGCTGCTGGAGGTCACAGCACCCAGAAACTGATTAGAGGAAGCAGCTGATGACCTGTCTAGTGAGTTCTATTTTTGTTATATCTGAGCCCAAGTCCGATGGTTGCTAGCAAGTGAATTAATACCATGACTTCAGTCTGAAGGAAATATCACACAATTCAAATATACTCTCCTCAGCTATAAGCCGTAGAGCCTTCTTCAGCCGCAGTCTGAACATTTGCATTCTATACAAAACATTACAGTCGGAAGATAGGTGTGGTCTTTCAAGAACAGCTTCTGAATCCCCCAAGCCATCCTAAATAAAACGTATCATAGAAATTCTGCTTTGCTTCATATATCAATGTCATTGTATCTTTTGAAGTTGAGGTGTGCACAGATGGTAAATCCTCAGATTGAATTTGACTGCCTCTCTGTGTGAAAGGGAGAAGACCTCGAGAGTACCTGTATTCCTGGGGAGAACACCCAGGTAGAGGTGCTCACGACATGTTCTAGTGACTGGCATGCTTGGATTCCCAGCTTCAGTGATCACATCTGGTCTTGGCTTTATCGCCCTTTACAAAATTTGATTTATTTGAAGTGAAGGGAGGGAAAGGCTAATAAATGTTCCTCTGGGCACTAGAGGGGCCAGCCCTTCCATAAGAACAGAGAGAAACTAATTGCTTGCTCCTAACATTGAAGCAAAGGGCATCTCTACCACTAGATTTCTGTAATGTTTGTCTAGCCATCAGGCTTTTCCACTTCACAGCATACTTTCTGAGGGGAAAATTATTAGAGAGTGTTTCCTTAATTATTTAATCTTGAAATTAATAATAGGACTCTTCATTCTAAATAACTTAAGTAAAGGGAATCAGAAAAGGAGAAAATACAGTATTGTGGCATTTTTAGAATGTGGCATGTCCTCAAGGATCGTTATAACGGGCAACGAGTTTCTGAGAAATTATATAACTTAGAATCTCTCCATTTTCTGTTTTAACTGATTTTTAAAAGATGGATTTTTTATTTTATTTATTTATTTATTTGAGAGAGAGAGAGAGCATGAGTGGGGGGAGGGCCAGAGGGAGAGTGAGAGAGCAGACTCCCTGCTGAGCAGGGAGCTTGACATGTGACTCGATCCCAGGACCCTGGGATCATGACCTGAGCCGAAGGCAGATGCTTAACCAACTGAGCCACCCAGGTGCCCCTTTAAAAGATTGATTTGATAAGAGTTTTCATTTTAAAAGCCATGCTTGAATAGGAAAGTGAACTATAAATTTCCAGCTTTAATTCTACTTATCCTGGGAGCATTATGTATCTTTCCAGAGTCCAAAACCTCAGCAACTATTACTTTATCTCCCTCCACTTTTCTTTCCCATCTCATAAAAATGTGACGCTTAAAAGAAATACAGTAGCCCCTCCTTTATCTGCAGGGGACACACTCCAGGACTCCCAGTGGGTGTATGAAACTGTGGACAGCACCAAACCCTATATATAGTATGTTTCCTATGTATACATACCTGTGATAAAGTTTAATTTAAAAATTAGGCACAGTAAGGGATTAACAACAATAACTAATAAAATAGAACAATTATAAAAATACACCGTAATGAAAGTTATGTGAATGGTGGTCTTTCTCTCTCTCCAAATATCTTATTCTACTAGACTTACCCTTCTTGTGATTATGTAGGTGTGATGACAGCCTTAGGATAATACTGGCCTTCTGACCATATGTCACGAGAAGGATCAGATGCTTCTCGACCACAGAAGCTGACCGTAGGTAACTGAAACCACAGAAAGTAAAACTGCAGATAAGGGAGGACTACTGTAATATATCACATCCTAGCATCAGTGCAACAAGTATTTTTTTAAGTTTATTTTTATTTATTTATTTTTAAGTAATCTCTCTACCCAACGTGGGGCTTGAACTCATGACCCTGGGATCAAGAGTCACATGCTCCTCTGACTGAACCAGCCAGGTATCTCTCAACAATTTTTTTTTTTTTGAGAGAACATAAAGATAGATACTTTATTGTTCACCTTTTACACAAAGCACACCTCCAGCCATTTTCTTTCACAGCTTGACAATGTTTAGGTCTACAAAAACCCAGCAAGAAGCTTTGTGTAGATTTCAGTAAAGGAGAATGTAAAACATCAAGTCAGCCAGGCTTTTGTTTTCTGCAGCAATAATAAAGGGCCTCCTGCACCAAGCGAAAATCTGTCCTCTTACTTGGTAGTGCATTTCTTCCATTACCAAAAAAAGTCTGCCCAAAGCAAACTAACTTGTATTTGCTGAGCCAGTGGTAATAACTCGTGCATAAAACAAATTTCAGTTTGCTGTTTCTTCTAACAGATTTCAAGTAAAAATAGGGTTTAAGGAAGAACTTGTTTTGAATGGATGCAGGTCAGTCTGAATTGCTATACTATATAAATGCCTACATGTACTATAGGTTCACAACTTAGTTTGCTTTTTTAATCTTTGTGAATGTTGGCATGTTCAAGGTTTTCAGAGTTGAGCATATGGTACAGTATTCCATCAAAAGGATAAGGCTACTGAATGTGCTTTCTGTGGAAGAGCTCATTTCATAGGAACTGACCTAAAAGTTCTATCATGAAGCAAATGTGGCATAAACTCTGGATGAAAAGCCAATCAGGGCAGAACAGTGCTTGGAAAATAGGCATTAGAATACTTAAAGGAAAACACATTAAAATGGATTCATAATATGAGGGAGGTTTCCTAGTTATAAATCTAAAAAATTCTAGGAGAATACTCATTTTCAAAACCGCTTATTTAAACTATTTATTCAAGTAATTTATTCCCAAAAAAGTATGCATGTTCTGACTGTGGAATTAGTTGACTGGTCAATTAAAGGCAATTTTAATTACCTTTTAAAAAATTCTTCATACAAAGGAGAGATGTATGTGTTTCTCAAATAAACTGCATTATGTAAATCCTTAAAAAAATAAACAAAAACAATTAAATGAAGACCTACAAGTACTTAGGCCAAGCAGGAATCTGCCTGCCACCTATGGTCTCATAGTAATTAAAAATTGATGTTGGACTCAAGATTCTGAAACTAAGTTTCTGTTACTTGAGCTCCAGCAAAATGTAAGGGTCTTTAGCCTCAACTAGGATAATGTCTTCCCTGTCCAAATCCAAAATAATTATACTGATAACCTCCATGCTGGAAGTGCTATTCAAATTGTCCTCCTTGGTGATAATTCCAGCTCCCCCTTCCTCCCCAGCCTCCTTCCCGGCCTCCACATCCACCTTGGCTACTGCAACCACCTCTCCCTCCACAGCCACTGCTTCAATCACCATGGTGCCCACCGTCTTGGTACCTACTGTCCTGCTATTATCCACCACCGTGGTATCCACTCCCTATATATGTGTATATGTACACATATGTTTGGAAGTCACCATGACCACCACCTTGATAGCTACCACCACCATGATAGCCACCTGGCGGGAAACCCGAATCTCGATAACCACCATCTTGGTAGCCACCACCTTCTCCTCCACTCCCTCCATCCGTCCAGCCTCCTTGAGGCTTATTTCCTCTTCCTCCCCCCTCGCTACCATGGTTGTAGCCACCATGTCCACCTCTCCCTCCTCCTTGTTCATGACCTCCTTGTCCTCCATATGAAGAGTGTTCATAACCACCTCTCCCTCCTTCTCTGCCTCCTGTTTGCTGCTGGGGGCCATCTTACCTTTTTTGCCATGGTGGCATCTCTGGAGATGGAGGTTCAATTTTCACTGGGTCTACTTCCTTGTCAGGCACTCTGCCCATCAACACCTTATTGATGGCACAGGCAGTCTTTTCTTTTATAGAGCTACTGCTTGTCCTTAAAATCTTTGGCAAGTCTTGTCTTGTAGCCAAAAGGTGGGAAAGGAAATAGTACTTTTAGGAGATAGGACTTAGCGTTTCTATTTTTTTATTTGCTGTTTTTTCTGTCTGACTCTTAGCTCTGTCAGACCAACCAAAAGACTGGACAGTAACATCCAAGAATTCTATTAGCAGCTTTCTCAGAACTTCATATTCATTGGCTATGGCTTGGTGAATTGCTTCTTTCTTTGCCCAGTGGGCTGGTCCCATTGGCTTCTTCCATAAAGGCTTTCCACATGGTTAAGTGGAACTTTTGCTAATGTCTCCTTTAATTTTTTTTTTTCAATCCTGCTGAAGAACTGGAACATAGTTATATTGGCTGGAGGTTTGGACATTCCTAGAGCAATACATATGCCTTCCAACTCTTGAAAGACCTCACTACCACCTCCTTCTTGAGCTTTCTTTAGAGGAGCATTCTGGCAGCTTCTAGTTCTGAGATCAAGAATGTGAGCAAAAGGAGGCAGTTCTGAATGAGAAGGCGCGTGGTCACATCCCCAGATGTCAATGAAAGATATGGACTGTTCATCTCCCCTAGTAGCCCACTCACCTCAAGCTGGAATTTTTCAGCTTCACTTGGGCTATTAGTTGCTTGCACATTTTCCTCTAGTTTATAGAACACTCTTAATTCAGACACCAGCCAAGCACAGAGTTCAGTAAACTTGGGGGAACTGGCTCCACCAGAGACTGCCTGAGACAGAGTGCCATCTTCCAACAATGGACCCTTGTAACCTAGATCTTCCAAAGGCTCCAAGATGTTAGTCTCTATGAGGTCACACCCCATCCTACTGTGGTATTCAAATTTCCTAGTCATCAGGCTCCCCTCTTCTCCTGCAACGCGTGCACTCGCGTGTGTGCTGCCTTCCCGCAACAAATATTTTTTTAAATACCTACTATGTGCCAGATCCTTGGGGCAGAATAGTAAAAACAAAACTATCTTAACTAAAGCTACAGTTTAACTAGACTTATCTAGGTTTCCTGCCCTATGTACAGCTTTATCTAAAGAGGAAGACTCCTAATGGAGGCTCCTTCTGCGATCATACACTCTGGTCCTGATGTGTCTTCTTGCTGGCTACAACTGATTAAATGAGAGAGGAAACTGAATTCGCGGGGAGGTAGTCCGATGACTTGAAAATGGTGGGCTGTTTTTACCAGATTTTTCTCACAAATTAGAAGCAGGGCTGAAGGTTGTAGTGGCTACTTAAGCTGGCAGCCTCATGGAGTAGAGACTGGAGCAGCCATTTCTGGGTTTCCTATGCTCTCAGGTTATGAGGGAGGAGAGAACCGGAAAAAGCTGATCAGGTGAAAGGGATGGCGTGGATGCCCAGAAGAAATCAAAGAAACATGACAAGATGAAGGTGAGAAAACATCCAGACTCTCTCTCTTTTTTTTACTTGAATTGATTTGACTAGATTTATATTTCTTACAACTTCCCAGTGCAGAGAAGGTCCTCGATAAATATTTGTTGAATGAATAAATGTACAGGGCATTGTGTCCTAAATGCTTGGTGTGTACAGGAAGCAGATATGGTTCCTGACATCATGGAGTTTACAGTATAGAGGAGACAGATTTTACATATTTGGTCTTGACGGTAACACAAGTGTTAACTCTCATCATCAGATGCAGGAGGCAAATATTAAACAAATAATGACTATTCAACATTGTAGTGTCAAAAACAAACAGAGGCTCAGGTAAAAGTTTCAATGTTATTGCCCATGACCAATGGATATGTGAATGCATTAGAAAATTGGTATGATATCATTAGCAAAAAAATAAATAAATTGTACTTAACTAGAATTCAACTTTGGCTGGATTTTTTTTCCTCCATCCCTCTCCCTCCTTTTCTTCCTTATTTCCTCCCTTTCTTTCTTTTTGAAATCTGACTACAATATTGTGCTAGTGCACATATTTTAATTTGGTGCAGGACATGCATAACAAAATAAGTGAAAAGCTATAAATGTTAGAGCATATATATTATTTATTTCAATGACAAAGGGGCAATAAATCATGTTGTCAAGTTGCACTGTAACGTTCAAGGTCTGTCTCTGTTATGTCTAATTGGCCAAGCATTTGCTGTTCTGAAGTTTACAGAATGGGGAAAAAGCATATTAGTTTATAGAATAGATCATTGATTTGTCAAATGTACCTTTCCTAACTCATACTTTGTCTCTTTAACTGAAAAAAATGCCTTCCTCAAATATGTACTATTTACAGGTCATTGGAAAAGAGTATTGCACAATAGGATTATTATAATGTAGTAAAAGATAGCACTTTTATCTTATTGGCAGGTAGAGATCACATGTGAAAACTTTTTGATCTTTGTTGACTTGTTAGTGGAAAAGATTTGGAAATCCTTTTGTCACTGACAAGAACAGAACTGTGGTAGCTGTTTTATAGTTGGTCAGTTTTAACAATAGATAAAAAAGGTTTTTGTTGAAGCCAATTTATTAATATGTAACAGGCAACATATTACCTTAAAGACAAATGCATATTTTTCTCATATCAAGACTCCCCAGATTTTTGCTAGCATCCAAAGATATTTAAAAGAGATCTACATTCTCCACCCACTCCCACCCCAGTCTGTCCTAAGCTGAGAAATAGTACTGCAACCCTCTGAGCTTTAGCAGTTTTTTAGGTAAAAGGAATTTTTTATGATGTAATTGATATCGTAGCTACTCAGCTGGACATAAACTTTTAAGGGCTAAGTCCATTTGCTGATTTGTTTGCATTTCCTACTCCAACTAAAAGAATTCAAAGGCATGAAGAGTCTATTGTGAAAAATGCATGAATAATGCAAAAGGCATCCTGAAGTAGGATATCAGTAAGGTTCCAAGGCAGTTATGGCTTTCTAATAAAATCATGAAAAATTTAAAATGAAAAAAGTCAAACCATCTCAAATTTGTTGAGGCAGGTGTAGAAGAGTGCACGAGGGAAAGCTCCCTCTGAAATATGTGGGGTTTTTCCTGTGAAGTCTGTTCCCCTACACCCCCACTACAACTCTTTTGAGATATAGTTGACATATAATATTATGTGAGTTTAAGGTGTACAATGTGTAATCTTGATACACTTACATAATGCACAATGATTACAACCATAGCTTTAGCTAACATGGCCATCGAGTCACATGATTACCATTTCCTTTTTGTGGTGAGAACATTTAAGATCTACTCTCATAGCAACTTTCAAGTATCTAATAGAGTAGTGGTAACTATAAGCACTATGCTGTCCATTAGATCCCTAGAACTTATTCATCTTATGACTGGAAGTTTGTACCCTTTGACCAACCTCTCCCCATTTCCCCCACCCTCCCTCCCCTGGTAACCACCATTCTACCCTGTTGCCATGAGTTTGGCGTTTTTTAGATTCCACATATAAGTCATATCATACCGTATTTGTCTGTCTTTGTCCGACATATTCATTCACTTAGCATAATGCCCTCAAGTTTCATCCATGTTGACATAAAGGGCAGAATTTCCTTTCTCAGGGCTGAATAATATTCTGTGTGTGTGTGTACATCTCCTCAACCCCCCACCCCACACAAATACCATATGTAAATTGATGATTTTCCGTAATGCTATGCTTTGATTCTCTTCTCTTCACCTTCTATGAATCTACTGTAGGTTTTCATTTTATGGTTATCATGTGGCTTACATAAAACATTGTAGAGATATAACAGTCTATTTTACACTGATAAGTTAACTTTGATTGCTACAAAAGCTTTACCTTTTTACTCTTTTTTTGTCATAATTTTCATCTTTTTATATTGTGTATCCATTAACAAATTATTGTAACCTAGATTTTTTTTTTAAGATCTTACTTATTTATTTGACACAGAGAAAGAGAGAGCACAAGCAGGGGGAGTGGCAGGCAGAGTGAGAGAGAGAGGCAGACTCCCCGCTGAGCAGGGAGCCCGACGCGGGGCTCGATCCCAGGACCCTGGGATCATGACCTGAGCCGAAGGCAGACGCTTAATCGACTGAGCCACCCAGGCATCCCTGTAACCTGGATTTTTTAATGCATTGGTCCTTTAACCTTTATACTAGAGTTAAGGAGTTAACATACCACAGTATTACAGTGTTAGAGTATTCCGAATCTGACCATGCTTACTTTAACCAATGTGTTGTATATTTTCATATATTTTTATGTTTCTAATTAGCATCCTTTTATTTCAGCTTGAAGAACACCTTTCAGCATTTCTTATAAGGCAGCTTTACTGGTAACGAACTCCTTGGGCTTTTGTTTGCTAGGGAAAAAGCTTTATTTCATCTTCCTTTCCTAGGTACAACTTTGCTGGGTAAAGTATTCCTGGTTGGGAGCTTGTTTCTTTCCACACTGTAATTATACAGTGGTACGCGGCAAGGAGCGGTGGTGAGATGAGCAGAGGGTCTGCAGCAGCTGTGCTGGCATCACCTCCTCTCCTGGCCTGCAAGGTCTCTGCTGAGAAATCTGATGTTAGCTTTATGGCAGTTCCTCATATGAGAGATTTTTTTTTCCTCTTGCTGCTTTTAAAACTCCCTTTTTGTCTTTGATTTTAGACAATTTTATTATAATGAGTCTTGGAGAAGGTTATCTTAGATTGAAATTTTAGGGTGACCTGTTAGCTTCATGAACTCGAATGTCCAAATCTTTCCCTAGACTGGGAAAGTTCTCAGCTATTATTTCTTTAAATAAGCTTTCTACCCTATTCTCTCTCTCTTCTCCTTTTGGGACTCCAGTTGTATACGCTGTTTCTCTTACTGGTGTCCCATAAGTGCTGTCAGCTTTCTTCATTCCTTTTTCTTTTTGGTCTTCCGACTGGATAATTCCACTTGGTCTGTCTTCTGGCTCGCTCATTCTCCTGCGTGGTCAAGTCTGTTATTGAAGTTTTCTATTGAATTCTTCAGTTCAATCATTGTATTATTCTTAAGCTCCAACATTTTGTTTGGTTTATTTCTGTGTTTTCTGTTTCTTTGTTGACCTCATTTTGTTCTTGTATTTGTTTTCCTGATATTGTCATATTATTTATCCGTGTTCTCTTGTAGCTCTCTGAGCATCTTTAGAACAATTATTTTAAATCCTTTGTCAGACAATTCCTAGATCTCCATTTCCTTGAAGACAGTTACTTAAGGTTTATTATATTCCTTTGGTGTAGTCATGATTCACTGATTCTTCATGAACCCTGTAGCCTTGAGTGTCTGTGCATTTGCAGAACCAGTCACCTCTTCTGGACTTTATGGATTGACTTTAGTCATGAAACACAATGTGCTGTGACCCTGGGTCTAGTCGTCCAGGGCACCAGGTGTGGGGGCCTGTGGCAGCAATGGGTACGGGGGTGCATGATGTCTCTTTGGCTTGGGCTGCTGGAGTAGACAGCATGAACACCCATGTGATCCTTGGTCAGCACTGTGTGGGGAATACAGTGGCTGTAAGGGCTCTTGGGATCCTTAGCGGTTCCTCCATGTCCAGCAGCTACTGACCAGGGCAGGCAGCGAGGGAGCCTGGAGCCGCTGGTGTGCATGCATTTGGCTATGGAGCCGGCAGCAGGCACCTGCGTAGTGGCTGGGACCAGATGCAGACACACACGTAATGGTGGGGGCCGGGGCCGTCAGTAAGGGCCAGGCTGACTAGGGGCTCGTTGGCAGCTGTGGGGGCCCTGGTGCTGGCCTGCTCTCCATGGCACTGGAGGCTGGCAATGGGTGTCGGGCTAGCGGCCGGCCCGCAAATACACAGCTGGAGGGGCTGGCCCCGTGCCTGCTAGGTGATGGAGCTCAGCTGCAGGAATTGATGCTGGCATCTCGCGCTCATGCAGCCACGCAAGTCTGGGCTGCTAGTACCGTTCCCGGGCTCCGGTGTGGGTGAGGGAGGAGGCAGCAGGGATGGCCGCAGGAGGCTGGGGTCAGCAAATGCAAGGAGTGGTGGTGAAATGAGCAGAGGGTCTGCAGCAGCTGTGCTGGAATCACTTTCTTCAGAATCTTCTGGATTTGTCTACAGAGCAGGTCACCGTGGACCATGACTGGCCTGCTGCGTGGCTGTGTTGGAATCCCCTGCTCTTCCTCCTGGGTCCCGGCTGTCTCTGTATGTCTCCGCCTTGCCATTCTCTGGATGGAGTGAAACTGATGTGCGACTTCCACGAGGAGCCCCGAGGCTGGGGAAGCTGGTCACCACCCTGCTCTTCCTTTCCTGGTGCGGGAACTCTTTCTAGATGGGAAGAGCTCTCCTCACACTGAGCAGTGCTGGCTGGGAAGATGGTTTGATGCACGCAAAATGAAGCTGTCTTCCTTCTCTTCTCATGCGGTTATTCTCGGATTTTTTGTTTCACTGAGCTGCTTAACTTCAAGTGCACTCCAGGGCTCTCCCAGTGTTGTTTGGTTCTTGGATAACTGTCTAATTGTTGCTCTTTGTGGGGGAACGGGGCTAGGATTCATCTGTCACCATTTTGGTGATGTCACTCCTGCCATTGAAGAAAAATCTCCATCAACGGCCGTCTGTGCTCCAAATGAAAAAGTAGGTGTTATTCAGCATAAATGTTCAAAGAGCTGAGGGAGACAAAAAGAAATATCAAAACAGGGGACTTTGCTGGTTTTAAATCAGAATGATGGCCACTCCATTGATGACCTAACATTTTGAGGTTTAAAGTGTCAGAATATTGATTTCACTTATGTTTTCATGGATTAAGATTTTAGGTTTCAATTTTTTTAGATTTGTCTGTTTATAACAGATTATATAAAATATATTAACTAAATAAATTAATAAAGTCATGAATTTGTCAGTTTTATTTCTGTATTCTAGGCTATCCTATGAATTCACCCTTTTTCTATGTATTTGAATTCTCCATAGCCTAAGGCTTGGTGGGGTGCAGAGGCTACTTCCTACCCTACAGGTCCATTCTCCTAGCCTCCCTTGTGCTTTTTGTGGGATACGTGACTCAGGCTCATCTAGTCAGAAGCAACTACTCTGGATTTGAATTGGGGGTTAGTGATGCAAGACGGTGAGGATACAAAGAACCCTTGCTGGTGGTAGAGCCGGTCATACCCTCATCCTATTACTCGGGCCAGTAGAGACAGCATTATTAACAGTGGTGTCCAGTGTTCAGCTCTGGCAGGCTGTATTGTTTATTGCTCCAGGGGGTGTCAGTAGGGTTCTCTCTGGATCATTTCTATGGCTTGGCTTGGATGGCTCTGGTTGCCCAGTGTCCAAGTTTGGTTTCTAACTTCCCTGTCTGTTCAGTGCCATGCTAGTCAATATCCTTTCACTAAATCCCCCCTTTGCTTAAATCAAAGTTGTCCTTTTTTGTTCTTGCAACCTTGAGGATTGTGACTGCTAAACCCATATCGTGGTCAAATCAGCTCTCTTTGTACATTTATAATGCATGGTCCACCACACTGGACTTGTTTGTGCAGTTTACGCCACTGCAGTGTTGATGCAACAAAGACCGATACTTGCTGTAGGGGAGTCAGCAGGAAGAGGTTACACAGCTAGGGAGCGGGAAGGGAATCATTGGAACTCCAAATGTAATCCTTCCAAGAGGCAACATAAAACTGTACATGAAATTCCTTTGAACATGGTTAAATATTACACAAATATAGTAGATGGTGTGGGTATATCATAGTGCAAAAATGGTCAACTTTCACGTATTGCTTAATTTACTTATCCTGGTAAAATTCTCATTCACAAATATGATGAATTTTACTTTACAGAAATGTTACAAAGTGGGTGAATACAAAGCAAGTGTTCGATAAATTTAAGTAATTTTCAATGTGACAGTACCAACAAATTCCTTCTTGCAATGGCATCTGCCTGAACCAAATTAAAGGTATGTCTTCCTTGGCCTGACGTGTTGGCTGTAACTTTGGGCCTTTAGGGCATAAACTCAGATTAAGTCTTAAATTTATAAATACCCAGCAATACTTATAATTACAGAATACTTATAAATACTTACACCTCCTTATTGGTAACCTCTGAAGATGGCCAACAATTCAGATGCTCTCAATGTCTGCTTACCCCCTCCTCAAAATGAAGAATGAGGAAATGGGATTGGATTGCCAGGGATGTCCTAGAAAAAAAAATGTGTTTGAGGATGTGTTACCTCTGAGGACGTGAGGATCCCTTCCCACAAACTGTGGACTAACTTCATGGTTGTTCATTTACACTCATTGTCTCATTTGATGTGCACAGCAGTACTATAAATAGGGTGAGCAGGAATTATTCTGACTTCTTTTTTTTTTTTTTTTAAGATTTTATTTATTTATTTGACAGAGAGAGAGATAGCGAGAGCAGGAACACAAGCAGAGGGAGTGGGAAAGGGAGAAGCAGACTTCCCGGCGAGCAGGAAGCCCGATGTGGGCCTCGATCCCAGGACCCTGGGATCATGACCTGAGCCGAAGGCAGACGCTTAACGACTGAGCCACCCAGGCGCCCCTATTCTGACTTCTCAGTGAGAATTCTGAGAGTCACTGCATTAGGCAAATGACTAACATGTGGGGCAGTGGGGACCCAAACCTATCCTTCTGACTCTTGGCCCAGTCCTCTGGCCAAGATGAAGGAACCTGACAAAAGATTCTTCTCACTGGGTTTCTTCACTTTAGAAACCCAAGGTCTTTATCTGAAACATTGATTTATCTTTACCTTTCCACTAAAACTACCCACAAAATGTTTTCTGCTCACTGTTCAAAATTAGTGAAATGCTACGGTGCTTTGATATCAGTGAACGAAACCAAAGCCGCTGGCATTTCTGGGTCACTGCCGAACCCAGCCACAGTCCTCACAACACAGCCTATCTAGTTTCTGAATCCTGACTGGTCTGGAGCTCTCCTAGATCTGAGATTCTCCTTTGCAGTCAAGTGGAGGAAAGCACCTTCTTTGCCAAGGAACCATAACCCAAATTTCCCAAGGCTCCAAATGTTCTGTGTGCATACGCGGACACATCAACATCCATGCCCAAGTTCTAATCACCATTTCCCCTCATGTGCTCACCCTGACCTCCAAACCTCTGAGAGAGACTCCCTTCTGCCTTTGTAAGGTATGGCATATTTACCTGAGCACAGACGCAATCACACGGGCTCTCACGCAAAAACTGCGGCTCGAACGGGCTGCTCCCCTCACCACTGAGCTACAGACCCGTACCAAGCACCCTCACTGGTGCTGGGACAGCTGGCTAGTCTCCTGTGTAATGAGCAGAACCTCACCCTTCCTCTGGGTGATGCTTGGCTCAGGATGGTGCTGGAGTGGCTAGGGTTGTCCTACAGTAGGGTTATGTGAACCCCAAATGGAGAGTTTAGTAAGGCAGCTCTTTGAGTTTGCATTCAGAGACCTTTTGGCTTCCAGGGCACCTCTGGACTACCAGGGTAGTTGAATTTGGACCGGTTAAAGAACTATCTACCACAGCTTTGCACAAACCACTATTTGTCCTTAACTCTAGGGCCTAGTGGCTGAATTCCTTAGAGCAAACTTTCTCTTTGGAACTCTATAGTTTCCTTTTGTATTTTAGTCTTCACTGGATCCCTTCTCCCACTCCACCCCTATGCCAACAGGCATGTTTAGATGTGTCTGAACACCAAACATGACAGAATTTGTTGTCTTTGACCAGAAAGCTACTTTGCCTTTATATACATCAATTGCTGGAAATGGAACTGAGGAAAGTGTTTTTCTTAGGAGTAACCAGAAGGCTCATTTTGAACCTCATCTCAGGGTGGGCTCCCTCCTTTATACTTAGCACCTCCAATCAAATTCAAAATGGAGCATTGAAAACTCTGTTTCTAGTCAAATTAATTTGTATTCTGATGCTCTGTGCCATTAATATGTTCTCAGAGAAAATTTGGCATTAAAAGTTGTTTTTCACTTAAATGGATAAAACAGCAACTTATGTGTAAGAAAAGACAATAAGCCCAAGTGTTCATCAACAGAGGAATGGATAAACAAAATGTAGCATATACCAACAGTGGAATATTACTCAGCCTTAAAAAGGAAGGAAAATTCAATCCATGCTACAACATGGATGAACCTTGAAGACATTATGCTAAGTGAAATGAACCAGTCATGAAGGGATAGATATTGTATGATTTCTTTCACATGAGATTCCTAGAGTAGTCAGTCTCGTGTGTAGTAGACAGGTAAGGAAGCAGGTTCCAATTGTCCACCCAGTAACACAGCTAGCAACTGGTAAAGAGACAAGACTTGTGCCCTAGTGATGGTCTGAATAGCTAATTTGTTCACAGAATTTATGGCTATAGAGGGGACCTCTGCTTTCGTACTCGTCACTTCTTCCATTTTACACGAGAAGATCTGAGCTCTAGAGATATCACACAAATAGGAGCAGCAACTTTAAAAATCTGTCAGAACTCCTGAGTCCCAGCCCAGTGTAAGGTTTTTCTTCCAAAAAACCTTTATTCTCGGACTTTCCTGGGTCAGCACAAGAGGGTGTGCGAGACATTTCCCCATGATGCTGCTTAGCAATTTCACCTACAGGGACTGCAGGGACTGCGAGGCTTTCTGGGCGCTCCTTGGGCACCGTGAAAGCTGTAGGTGCCCTGGTGAGGAGCAGACCCAAGTACCCCTCCACCTGCCCCCACTGAAACCTGGAAACCTGGGCTCTTAACTGGAGGTGGGGAGGCCTCTGGGTTCTACTGCAGGAGGCTTGTGACCTAGGCTTTGTATTGACATATGTGTATTCTTTCTCCTGGGGCCATAGTTCATATTGTTCCTCAGATTTCCAAAGAGGGTGGGGGAAAGGTTAAGAATTATGTCACTGGACATATATAAAATATTCGCTGAATGGATGCTTGCATTGGACTGTATTTCTTCTTGAAAAATTTCTTTTAATATGTATCATTTCTTCTTGAAAGATTTCTCCATTAGAAATTCCTCAACCAACAAAGGTGAGAGTCTGTTACTTTTCTGTCAGCAGATGTGTAAAAATTTTTTAAATTGTTTCCTTTTCCAGAGCTCCCTGCTCCCTTCTTCTGGAATCTTTCAAGTCTGAGAGGCAAAGTACTCCTGAATGTCAGAGAAGCTACACAGATGGTTGTGGCCCGAACATTTCAGGGGCCATGAGTTCCCCCAAACATAGAGCCCTGGCTGTTCTGTGGCCAGAAACACAGCCATCCATGTGTTCAATTAGCGCAGAGCCCAGGCTCCCGTGAGGACACCTCGTCCCGTTCAGCCTCAAGCAGCGTCGTGATTTCTTGGGCTAAGCAGGAGGGGAAGGAGGGACGAGATGGCAGGGCCTGAAAACCTGCAAGTGACATCAACTTTGAATTGATCCAGAATGAAGCCTTTTTTTCCCTCCTAAGCTGCAAGGCTTTGAAATGCTCACTGGTGTCTTTGGGGTGGGAAATTAGCATAACTTCCTTCTCTCACGGTCAGGTCTTCCAGCCTCCCAGTGGGGGCTCTCTTTGAAATACGAGGAGTGTGTGTGGAAAGGATTCAGGAGCAAGGCTTGCAGGCCAAGAAGAAAAGCAACCGGCCTATTTCCCATCCAAAGAGTAACCAAATACAGCTGTAACTTTAGACTGAGGTGCTTGGGAAAATGATTTTTATTATTATTTATCATTTTATAAGAAGCAAGTGTGCACTGCTGAGGAAAGGATCCAAAACGTGGCTTAGGAAATCTAGCTTTGATGATATAGTCGAATCTATTATGTAAAATTTAACAAGCTAGCTGATTTGTTTTCCTAGGGAGAGAAACCTCACAATTAAAAATTTTTTAAAAACACAAAATGATTAAATATCGACTTAGAAATACAAACCAGAGATTCCCAAACACCCAGTGGGTACAATGTGCTTACAGCCTGTTCCTATTTCCTTCTATATTAGTTCCGTTCATGTTTGAGCAATTATTAAAGGAAGCTAAAATTCTCTTGTGTTTTGTCTACCTGTGGGAGCTATAACGAGATCGCCGCTGAAACAGGAAATATACAATAAATCCCCCCCTTTATGACTGGAAGTGAAGTATTTTATGGTGTTTGCAAGTCATGTAACTTTGTAGGGGAAATAAGTAAATCGCATTGTAAGTTATGTACTACTGAATAGTCTCTGCTGCATAATAACCTGTTTTGTATATTTGCCACCTCTTTGTAATTGCAGCCGGTGTCTGCCCGGTAGGTAGCACATAATCAACTGTGATATTGAAATGAAGAGAAAAGAGGCATTTGACACTGAGTTTGTGAAAGCTTATGTGTAATGAGATTTCCCATGAGCAAATTAGACCAACAATGATATATTGTATCTTATTAGTTTGAGTAGAAAAAAGTTAGGTGACTTAAAACCTAGGAATATTTCAAGAATATGGTTTATTGGCTCAATATTTTTTTTCAAGGAGTCTTTAATTTATGAGTCTTTCTTCTGCCATTTTATTTATTTATTTTTTTAAGATTTTTTTAAAATTTATTTATTAGAGAGAGAGAGAGAGCATGAGAGGGAGGAGTGTCAGAGGGAGAAGCAGACTCCCTGCTGAGCAGGGATCCCGATGTGGGACTCGATCCTGGGACTCCAGGATCATGACCTGAGCTGAAGGCAGTCGCTTAACCAACTGAGCCACCCAGGCGCCCCTCGAGAAATTCAGAGTAGTTATTCTTTGATTACTGTTACCAAAAAGCTAACTTTTAAAAAAGAAAGAAAACAAGATACGATCTTAGTTTTCAAAATCCAGTTTATTTGAAAAGCCTATACTGGGGGTCACCGTATTATGTGCATTTGAACCAAACTCTTTTTGCTCAAGTCAGTCTATCCACCTCAGATCCAAATTTAGTGGTGTTTCTTAATACCTGTAGCACATCTCCCATGTCTCACTTTGCATCTCCAACCTATCACCTGTTCAAGAGTAGATGTAATCAAGATGAGACTTATAAGGTGTGTCCCTTATCTCGACACTATTGAAGATTCCAGTTTAATGTCTTTAAAGTCTTGAGAGACCTGCGCTCGCTGTATCTCCAGTGTAAGGTTTTGATCTGTGATATTAGTGACCATCAGTCTCACTGTAACCCAGGCTGTGTCTAGAAGGAAAAGAAACATTTCTTCATACAAATGGAAGACTAATTCATCATAGAACCCATTTATCTGAAAAGGGATTGAAGTGAAGGGAATGCAGAAGAAACTCAGAATCAATCTTCTGCATCTGTTTTTGTTCATGGTCCTTGCTCTGAATGTTGTGATTGTGGCTACAATCATAGTGAGGCATTTTGTAAATCAGAGGATAGACTGCAAATACCAGAAACTGCCAGAATATTAGCTAGAGGATTCAGCCTTGAGTGAGACTCCTTTCTCCTGAATGCTGAAGGAAAAGCTACCTTGTGGCTACATGCATTATGAATAAATTAGGGGGGGCCTCATAAAAAAAGGGGGAAAGCCCACAAACCAAATTCAAGAAAATTAAAGAATAAAAAAGAATCTCTTTCCGTGAGACGGTTGCACTGAACCCTTTAGTATGTATACATTTACACTCTATGTGCTGTTCACTAGGGATACTGTAACTTAAATAATAATGCAAAAATGGATTCAGTAATTGTTCCTTCCTATATTTTTCATGCACAACATCTAGGCCTTCTGTCATGTATCAAGTTGAATCCTAATCTTCCATAGTTTAAAGAGAACATTTCTATATTTATTTCTTTAAAGCATTCTTCTTAAGAGCCAGCATTCTGCAGAAGATATTATTATTTGACTCTAAAGTGATGTTCCCTAGTGGAGGTGACCACATTTCCTTTTTTGTTATTAAACTGGGGAGGCAGTCCTAGGTGGATAAAACAAGAAAGAATTGGATGCCAAAACACATTTTCCTATTCCCTCTACTACCCAGCCATTAGGACCTGGGTTGACAGATTGACTCCCATTTTGCTTGCCATATAAAAGTACAGTGTGGAATTAGGTTCATCTTCACTTCAAAAATCAGTAGGTGTTTCCCAGATAAATTTAGAATGCATCAAAGCAACCATTAAATGCCTTTTTATCATATTTCAGATGATAGGTGGCTCAGTGTCCTAGAATTTGTATGAAAAGTCACATAACCATCCAGAGATCCTAGGAAATCAAAAGCTGCCCATGCAGGTGTCCCTGGCCTGGGGACCGGGTGGTGGCTGTGCCTTCATTCCCACATAGCCTGGCCACGTGGCACAGAAGGTATGGCTCTGCCTGCGACAAAGCCCACAGGACATGAGACAGCATGGGTAGAATTGGGGCTTAAAAAGTACAATCACATGGAGATTTGCATAATAATATTTTGCTTGTAGAGTGAATATGGCATGGTCTCTTATTGGTCTAGATATGCTGTTTTCTCCTTGTTTCATCCACTTAAATATTTTTCCATTTATAAAGTAATACACATTCATTGAAGGAAACTTACATATTTATTGCAGAAAGTCCATGTTTATTCAGGGAAAATACAGACAGCAATAAACACAAATGTTAAATCACCTCAAATCCCATCTTTATTAATGTTTTATCTGGATAGGTAAAGCGCTACCTGTATAGATACCCAGATGCGCGCATACTTCCTGGAGTTATACGCGCTACCTGTATAGATACCCAGATGCGCGCGCATACTTCCTGGAGCTATACGTGCTTCTGTGTCTACATCCATGTTTACAAATATAGCTACCCCTACCCTTATGCACTGAGCTATCATCTATCAATTTATCTCAGTATCTATATTTATATGCACTCATATAAGATCACGCAAGATCTACTACTTGGTAATTTTTTTAAGACTTAACATACCATGAACAGTTTTCCACGCCAATTTCTTC
Source organism: Phoca vitulina (assembly GCF_004348235.1). NCBI lineage: Eukaryota > Metazoa > Chordata > Mammalia > Carnivora > Phocidae > Phoca > Phoca vitulina. The sequence goes on from NW_022589704.1 coordinate 49,976,568, forward strand.
TACTACTATATAGTCTACAAAGTCATTTTTTATGGCATAACGCATAGTATTCCATAGATCATATGTTTGACAGTTCTCTGTTGTTTTTTAGGATAAATTCACAGAAGTGGAATTATGAGTCAATATCGCAAAGCTTCTGCTGTTCACTGACATTGTCTTCTAGATGGTATGTTCCTATTTCTACTTCTACCAGCAGTGTTGGGAGGATCTGCTTCCCTGCCTCATTATCAAACATTGTTTAAGCTTTTATGGGCTGTTCTTTATCAGAACAGCTCAAAGGGCCACACAGACATCCACTTAACAATGTCTTCTATGTTAGGCAATGGAGTGAAAGGGCTTGTTATGCTGGTTTAGCAAAGAGCATCACTATATGTTTGAGGTAGGAAACTAAGAGTAGAGTTGACTCCTAGTCAGCTGACTGCCCACTTACAGTTCTTTCTTTTAGCTGTATTGCAAACATTTCATTTAACTATATATTCAAAGAACTGTTATTTTAGTGAAGAGTGGCATGGTTCATTTTATAATACTCAGAAATTCCTTCAGTTTAGGGTTTCAAATTCTAATCTACAGGACATTAGTGCAGGGCAGCTTCCCATTACCAGGACAAAAGAGATTTTAAAGAGACCTGTAAGAATAAACTAAAATAAATTCCTAGATATCAAACTATCCTTTAAATAAAGTTGGTGAGTAATAAATGAATAAAAAACATAAAGATTAAATGTTCTGACAATACTCATTGACATAAGGGAATTGTCCCGGTTGGAAAATGCATTTTGCTAAACACAAACTGTTTGAAAAATAGCTTGAAGCTTTTGCTAATATTGCTTGAAGCAATATGCTAGAATTTACTCAACTTTAATTATTATTACATTTCCAAATAATAAGCTATGGTATTTATAGTACCTTCACAAATTATCTGCATCTAAAAGGAACTTGCTACATAAACTGTGTAACACCAATGTTGCACAGTTAAGGATAGATTTACTCCAGGAGTTACTGTAAAAATAGACTACTCTGCATTGGATTGATGTAGCATATCAACAAAAACACATGAAAATGCAATATGGAAAGAAAGCATTTAATGACGGAGGCAGGCATGGTCTGGGCAGAGGTATGAGTCTAGTCTACAAGTCTTCTGTCCCTGAATGCTGCCTGCCATTTCGGGTATGTACTTGCCTGTGTTAATTTTGTTGTCTTTCGCACTGACCTCTGTGTTCCTTCTTTTATTTCCCCTTTTCTGTATATTTCAATCTTTCTTACTCTTTTATCTTCTCTCTCCCATAATTTTAGGTTTGTGGAGGTTTCCATAGCCTTATTCAATGGAGGAGAACAAGAGAATCTGCTTCTAAATGTAATTCCTTATATGGACTCACTTTATCTCCAATGGAACATTGTTATGTGTTTCTCTAATACAAAGCAGGTAAACTTATAATGGAAGAGAACCTTCATATACCATTAGCCTGCAATGCCATCCTTTAACTGTAGGTGGTAAAAGAGAATACTGCCTTTGGAGTTGGTGATTTTAAATGGATTGTGTCAGGAGTCTGAAAGCCTTGGGTTCAAATCTGACTATTACTTGCCAGCTCTTTGTTATTGGGCTGACCTAGAACTTAGAGTGTTTCAGTGAGGATTAAATAAAATAATGTATCTCGAGTACTTAGCGCAGAGCTTAGCATACAGGAAAAAAACCTTTTTAGCTTGGCATGCAGGAAAAAATGTTTTAGGAGGTAGAGTAGACAATTGTTTGGGACTCCATTAATTATGTTGACTCCACTCGGTGTTACTGGGGGTTACTTTGCCCCCATAAGAGTCAAACACCTTCCCACTTATTGCGGAAAATCCAATGCCTTTTCACCTATGTCCATGAATTCCCAAGAAGCATATGGTCATGGTCACTTATGGCTCTAGTCTCCTGCTTCTGCCAAATTACTCGTTAAGAGATTGCTCACTTTCCCATGAATCTGTTCATGTTCTGTGCCACTTTGACCCTGACATGTCACCCAGTGATTTTCTTTCATTTCCATATACACTCAAAAATTACTCACCAAGGATATTTATGTCTGTATAGAAAACTTGACTGGAGTTTCAGGTAGAGGGATTTATATCACAGACACATGAGCTTACAAAATCAGATATTTCTGATTTTGAAAATGCCTTGGCCATTTCTGAAAAGGGAGCTTTTGTTAAAATGATGGTGAATAATAATACCTAAACCACACGGTTGTTGTGAGGGTTAAATGAGATAAACCATAAAAAACCACTTAGAGGGGTGCCTGGGTGGCTCAGTTGTTAGGTGTCTGCCTTTGGCTCAGGTCATGACCCCAGGGTCCTGGGACAGAGCCCTGCATCGGGCTCTCTGCTCCGCGGGATGCCTACTTCTCCCTCTCCCACTCCCTCCCCCTCTGCTTGTGTTCCCTCTTTCACTGTGTCTCTCTCTGTCAAATAAATAAATAAAAATCTTTAAAAATAAAAAAAAAACAATACAAAAAACAAAAAAAACCCACTTAGAACAATGCCTAACATGAAGTGGTTAGCTGCTTTTACTCTCACCATTACTCTCACTATTATCGATACCTGGCCTGCCACCATGTGACTTGGTCGTCTTCTGTCTGTGTCCCGTCACTTTCTTCTGCCAGCCACATTCCTGTTTGTTGTCTTGGCAGCTGCCAACCTTTAGCTCTGGCATTCATCCAAGGTATTTATGAAAACATTTCCCAAACAGAGACAGTTCCCTTTCTAAGAAGAATTCTGCTGCCACCTGTTAAGATAACATGGTTTGTGTGTGTGTGTGTGTTTCTTTGCCCTACTACTTACATATTTCAAGCTTATAAAATAAATTTGTTGAAGAAGGCAAATCCCACGTATATCCCAGATTCAAATCACATTCATCCTCCTGTCCTAAACAATCTATACCTACTAGGTACCCAAGTAACTTATTGACCGAAGAGTGTGTTTCTTGTCTTTGTTACAGGAACATTTACTCCTTGATGGCATGGTCGTGTCCGATTCATTTTGGTTTGACACAGAGACTTGCATGCAGGTGGATGTCATAACTAATAATGGATTGCTTTTCTCCCTTTCTCCACCACTGTGGTGTGTGCAGCTGACACCTTTCCTTGTCCTGTTTCCTATAAGACTTTCAGGATCAAGTGATTTCTGGCCAAGAAACAAAAACAGAGTCATTTTCATTCCCCAATGAATTCCCTTGAAAACTCATGATAAATCAGGTACAACTCCAAGAGGAGACACTGGAGAATAGCCAAGCCGTGTCTGTAAGGAATCACACATCGGATGGCTCACATGATGCTATATCAAGGTCACTAGCATTTTACCCTATCAAGCTGAAAAACTGCCACTATCAGAACAGTTGGGCATATTTTATTGGGAAAATAATTTTTTCTTCATACTTCTGCACAAATAGAGTGGTTCAGTAATAAATATGTGAGAACTTTTGTTTGAAAAAAAAAAGCCGATTAAATGAAGAGACTGAACAATACTGAGTATACTTAGTTCCAAGGAAGAAAAGTATTTCTGAAAAAAGAGCCTGCAATCTTTTTAAGGTAGCGTGGAAAGGCTTAATTCATTCGCCCCCTCACAGAGGGGTGGAGGGGTGACAATGGTTACACGGAGAGGCCACCTGTCTGCCCCAGCTGAGCCCACGGGCAGAGGGGCATTCTGGGAACATTTCGCCGCAGCTCGCAGCTTGCTCCCAGCTTGGCTCCCAACAATCCGAGGGCTGAAGACACCTGCTGTGGGAGCAGGTGGTCTGGAAGGTTCGCCAGTGTATGTGCGTGTGCGCGCACGAGTCTGCTTGTGTGAGTGTGAGAACGTGTGTGTGTGTCTGTACGCGGTGTGCACCGCGCTGCTGCAGGGGGCCGGATGTGTGTGGAGGGGCGGGGGTGCGGGTGGTGCGCTTTTCATCCTTGTGAGCCTTTCTCGACAGCTTTGGATGCATTTGGCCTTTTAAATAGTCTTGTAGGTATTCTGCTAGCCTCGGGCATAATACGGTTTAGGATATTTTATATGAAAGGGGACGTTTACATAAGTCTTTGAACTCAAAAATCAATTTTCACCATCGGCAGAACCCACGGATTTGACATCTGTTCTGCCTTTCCTGATGTTGCCTGATAACTGAGATAGTCCTGTGTTTTTCCTTCCTTGAAAGGAAGGAGGAGAATGAATGATGTTTATGAACTTCGTAAGCTCTAACTCGTTAGTAGTTGTGGAAGACGAACATCTCTAGGCTCCAGCAGGGACGGCTCTCCTCCGGGACACCTAAGCCCTACCTCAGCAGGGCTCATCAGCTCCGTTATTGACACGGGAGCCAAGAAGCTCTTCCACTTGGAACTGGCTGGAAAAAATGCGCGAATGAGGGGCAAGTTATTAATGTGGTGTTTAGTAAGACAGAAGTAGAGTGATCAACAGGGCAAATGAAGAGGAGAGTCGAGGAGAGAAGGAAGGAAGGAAAAGAAGGGAGGGACGAAAAAAGAAAGGGACAGGGAAGAAAGAAGAGAAAGTGGTGGGTTGTGTGGGGAGAGTCTAGGGCCTACTAAGGGTTTATTCAATATTCACTACAGAGGGAGTAGGGCCTGGGTATGAAGGGGGTTAGGTATCCAGTCACTTTCTAATTATGACATTGATTCACTGAGGGAGGTTGTGGAATATTATTTTCTGACCGTGTTTAGATTTTGGAAACTTCCAGGCTTCATTTCTGAGATCTGTGTTATCACTAAAAAGACGGTGTGGTTTCCTGTCCCCTGGCCACAGCACCTGAAAGATTTTCCCCCACCCCCCCGCAGACCACTCCCTGTTTAGGTGGTTTGGTCTCATGGAGGCAGCTGCTTCCCCTACATGCTTCTGAAGCATTTCTGTGGAAACAAAAATTTTAAATTTTACTTGAAAAATAGTGGGATTGCAATAACATAAGAACCACATACCCGATCTTTTTAATGTCATGGTATAAAGTGGCTAAATTCCCCCTCCGTCTGCTTGCACCCACATTTAATCGCATCCTCCTGGGAAAATTTTACCCTCTCTTAGATTTTTGGCTTATCCTTTCCAACTCATTCCTACGGAGATGCAGGTATATGCAACTATTTCTTGCTACCAAACGGAGTAGTTCTATGTATATTTGTTTGCATTTCTTTCCCACTTCATACATCATGGATTTGTTTTCAAGTCACAGTGTGCAAATCTGCCTTGTACTTCTCAGTTGCTCTACAGAGTCACCTTTGGGTAGCTACCATCATTTATTGAAGCAGGCCCCTATTAATAGCATTTATGTTCTTTCCAACTTTCTCTTATAACCTTCCAGCAACAAATGTCCTTTTAAAAGCAGGGCTAAATTTTAGAGCATGTTTTTTGAATTTTAGAGCATGGTTTTATGAGCGTGTTTTTGAATTTTAGAGCATGGTTTTATGAATGAGTTTAGTGTGCAAAGCTATTGTTTCTGAACACTGGTAGAGACAAGAATTGTGAAGACCAAAATTCTGTGTTTTCTCCTGAAAATTGTGGGATGAATTAGTTAGAGTGAGATAATTATACAAATAAGTCTAGTATATGTAATTAACTGTAGCCGTATGTCTTGGTCTGCTAAGGGTTATGGAAGTGTTAGGATCTTTTATTATATTCTTACCAGTCTTTTTTTATTAAAGATTTTATTTATTTATTTGACACAGATAGTGAGAGAGAGAGAGAGAGCACAAGCAGGGGGAGTGGCACGCAGAGGGAGTGGAAGAAGCAGGCTCCCCGCTGAGCAAGGAGCCTGATGAGTGACTCGATCCCAGGACCCTGGGATCATGACCTGAGCCGAAGGCAGACGCTTAACTGACTGAGCCACCCAGGCGCCCCTATTCTTACCAGTCTTAAGATCATTTGAACACAGTCCTGTTTCAGGGTAGGATGAAGAATGAGATGTTACGTAAGATTACAATCAGTTATTGATATTCTAGTTATATTATAATTTGTTGTATAATTGGAATAATCTAATTATAATTATGTAGTATTACATAGTTTAATAATGATATATTGCTGTGTACCTCAAGTCTAAGTCAGTTGGACCTGATTTCTGTAAGCCAGTGTTTCTGAGCCACTTCCCCCACAGCTTACCCTGTTTAGAAATCTATTTAATAAGTTTATTTCACAAAAAATTTAGCCATCCAATATGTAATGAAAACCTATTTGTAAACGAGAAATACAAAAATACATATCCCAAAATTTCTGCCCTTAAGAATCTTACTATTGTAAGCAGTCAGAAAAATTTCATATTTCATTTCATTTCAACATATGAAAAGTTGAATGAATAAATATAAATGACAATTCATAGAACAGTATGTGATGAATGCTAAATAAGTCAGACAGTAAGTTTAATAAAGAAGAAATGAAGGAATTGAGTCAACTTGTCCTTGCAATTTCATTGTTAAAATGATTTGTTTAACATTGTCAAAACTACAACTTACAAATTTATACTGTTTTAATACACACTATCTTATTTCACCCTCAAAATTGCTTTTTGATATAGAGTGAGAAAGGACTATTAGGCTCATTTTACAGATGAGGACACTGAGGATCAGAGAAGTTCAATGATTTAGACGAGGTCAAGATATTAGTAGGAGATGGAACCAGAACTAAAACCAAATATGCCTTGCTAGACTTTATATTCAGTAAGGTTATTATAATGAATAACTTCTCAATGTTGCTGTTCTTTTCTAGAACAATCAGCAAAGATTCTTTTTCACACTCATTCATTAATTCATGCAACAAATATGTTTTGAGTGTCTACTAGATGCCTGGTTCTGTTGTAGGCACTAGAACAAAATGGTCAAATTACTATCCTTGTGAGCTTACATTCTAGACAATAAAATATACACATATATAATATTGTTTATTGCAAGGTGCTAACAGTTATGGAGAAAAAGCAGTACAAGAGGGATAAAGAGGGCCATGGGGTTGAGCATTTACCTTTTTAAATAGGGTTGTCCCGGAAGTCTTCATTAAGAAGTTAACATTTGAACTTACAGAACTTCAGACAGAGAAATCCACCAATCAGGAGCATTTCCATTCCCAGCATGTTCAAGAAACAGCAAGGAAATATATGTGACAGAGTGGAGTGAATGTGGCTAAGAGTAGTAACAGATTAAGCCAGAAAGGAAAGGGAAAGTTAGATCCCATGGAGTCTGGTTGGCTACTCTAAAGACTTTGATGTCTGCTTTAAGTGAAAATGAAGGCCATTGGAAAAGTAACATGATCTGACTTCTATTTTAAAGTATCACTCTGTGGTGTCAGGATTAGACAGTAAGGAGCTGACAGTGGAAGCAGGGAGACGAGTCATGAGGCTCTATGAATAATCTAGACTTGTCCCACTGTGCTAACAGGTGAGGTGACGAGAGGTGGTCAGATTCCTTATATATTTTGAAGGTAGGACCGAAAGAAAGAATGGCCCCAAGGATTTTGGCCTGAATTACCTGGAAGAATGGAGCTGCCATTCACTGAGATTGGAAAGATTGTGAATGAGCCAACTTTTTAATTTTTTATTATTTTATTATTTGTGAGGGTTGTTGGTGGTGAAAGATCAGGTGGTGAAGATCAGGAGCATGATTTGGGTACATGCTAAATTTGGGATGTGTATTATATATCCAAGTGGAAATGTTGAGTAGGAAGTTGAGTGGGATTCATGGCCAAACTTGGGCTAAGAGACATAAACCTGGCAGCGATCAGTTTCTAGATAGAACATAAAAAGCCATGAGATTGGGTGAGATCACCAAGGGAGTGAATACAGGGAAAAGAATAGAATCAAAGACTGAGCTCTGAGGCTCCCCAACATTACGAAATGAGGAAGATGAGGATTTCCAGGATCATCTTTTAGGTAGAGAACATAACAAGACTCTCCTACATATACAAATAGTCTGCCGCCGCCACCACCACCACCACCATCATCATTATTATTACTTCCATGACCACATAGCTGTTATATGATGCTGGTTAGGTGCACTAGATCTCCCATAATAGCGCTTTGCACAGCAACAGTGATCTCTTTGCATATCCATGAGAGTGGTGAAATTGCTGAGTGGAGAAATTCCTTAGCCAACTTTCATATGATAATGGATACCTCTTATTCTACTACTATAGAATATTGATTCAGAAAGGGCTTTGCTCTGGATTAACATGCCATGATTAAAGAAGCTACATAAGGTAATTCTAGAGAAAAAAAAAGAATCTGTTCTCATTTAGGTTACAATACTAACCAGGTACTATGGGAGCAGCACACTGGGAAGTATGGTGAGACATACAAAAGAGTTACAATATAGCTCTCAACCTTGAGGCCTCACAAATTGTTACATGCCTCTATAGCAAGGGGTAATCTGATTAAGTGATATGGTTGTGAATGAGTCACTTCCTGCGGCCAGGGTTGGGGAAGAGTTCATGAAGTTCATGCTTATACAACAGCTTTCCTGGAACAGAGCATATGTATGAAAGGCAGCTCTGTGTTCACTTGGAGAGAGGAGTAGGTAAGATCTAAGTAAGGGGTAATGAAGAGACCGGGACCAAGGAAGTCTTGGGGTGGTGGTGGTTTGGAGGGGAGCATGGCCTAAGCAGTGGGAGAAGGTCAGGGGTCTGGCCATCCTGGGCCAAGTGTCTAAAGGGTTTTGATTAAAACTTCAAAGGGTAAGTCTCTAACCACTTACGCTGCTTTAAAGACACATGGATTTGGGAAAGCTGGGACATTGGGACTCTGGGCACTTTCTCATACTGGAGATGGAGGCTGAGCAGCCTCATTGACCTTCTGGGTCCTTCCTAAATCTCAGCACGTGAGGGGCACAGGAGTGACTTCCAAGGATTGCTTTCTCTCTTCCCTTCACCCCCACTAGTGTTAGATTTAATTTCACTAGGAAAATGTGTTGTGAAATTTTTAAAAACATGATTTTTTTTTACATGAAAACATTCTTAAAGAACAGAAAGTTGCTATACCAGAAAAAGTGACACATATTCTTTTGTTTATTTTTTCATTCCCTCTCTGCTTTCATAGTCTACATTTATTGAACATGTATATAAGACATCATGCTGAGGACATAAAATGGATGGAGCCTAATTTCTGCCTTCTGTGGAGGTTCTGGCCTGTGCTCACATCATACTATGTTATAGTTGGAATACTTTCTGGTAGAAAAAAAGTCATTTAAGCATGTGCCCCATCACATCCACTCTTCATAACCTCAAATAGTGGGTTTAGTTTAATTTTGCACCTGTGTGCCTCAAAGGAGAAAGTAATGACCAAGCATTTTGTTAAATAAAGCCAAACTGTTCTTTTAGCTGCAGTCATCATGTGCTCTCCTTGAAGGTTAAGAGCCTACAGAAAAACCTAGTGCTAAAATTATTGAGTTTTATAATTTTATTGCACTAACAAGTGATGGTTTTCACTAAGCAGGAAAGAGGCATAAGGCATTTAGTGGGATAGGTGGTTTCGAGACTTTCCTAGTCAAAGGATTTTTATTTCATATTAACAACATCAGATTTTCTCTGAAAGCTTTCTTTTGGAAAGACCATATTGAACCTCAGAATGTATTTTAAGTGCCTTAATCACTGTAATAAAAAAAGATAAACACTGTGGCTGTTTTCATAAATTTCAAAGTTCATTTTATGTCTTTGCTGCAGAAGAAAGTCAAGAGGGAAAAAATGAACTCCAGCACTTTGGTATAGTTCATCTAAAATTTGTTTTATTTTTGTTTGTTTGTTTCCTTAACAGTTAGGGCTATATTTACCATTTGGGACGGGGTAAATGCAGCAACAATGACTTTGGCAGAAACTTTTTTTTTTTTAAAGAAACTGAGAATTTTGGAACATTTCCAAAACATTACACTAAGGAACCTTTAATTGGTAGCAGTAAAGTTTTGTTTAAGCTTAGCCACTTAGTATTTTATGCTTGTCTGAAAAAAGTTGCCTAGTATGAGGCTGCCAAAGAGCATACAATACACACAATAAGTTAAATTTGTAGTTCAGTATGCCATCTTGAAACAAAATGGTGACCGAGGAGAATTTTCAAGTCAATGTAACATTTTATGGGTTTCTGGGAAATATTTAATGTAAATTATTGTAGAGTCTTCTATTTTAGATTGGCAAATTAATCAAACTGTAATGGAAAGTCTAACTCTAAAGTTTTTCTAGTTCGTTTGCTTTAAATCAATGGATTTAAAATTTGTTGGTGGATATTCATAAGTTGGAAGAGCTCTATAAATTAAAAATTGAAAATCGTATTCTTTAGAATAGAATGGAATGCCTTTCCAAAGAGTTGTATTTTGCTCGTGTTTAATCCAATTTCAAAGACTCCTGTCTTCTTATCAAGCTGTGCTGCACAGATAAAGGCTATGGGCAGATCTTGGCTACAGTTGACGGCGTTATCACAAGTGTAGACTGTCTTGTCTTTGCTAGATGCCCTAATAATGAGACACTGAATCTAATTCTAACCTTATGGTGCTTCATTTGTCAAATCAAGGCCATCTAAATCAGAGCTGGAAAGAGGGAAAGAGGTGGTGTTGAGAAATCTCTGAAGAAACCGGCTTAGAAGGCTCTCCTCTCTCTCTTCCTGCAAACTGATTCTGAACCTTCGATGTTTTCTCTGCATATCTCGGTGATCTGGGTTTTTTTCTCCTTCCTCTTTTTCCCCTAAATTATCATTATCAATAAAATAATTAGTATGTGCTGCTGATCTAATAGAGCGATTTAAGTTACATAAATTTAATTGAATTTTCTTATCATTGAAAATAGGATTAAAAAGCCCCAACCCCACCAACAACCAGATAATTCAAATTTCAATTATATTCAATCTGGCTTTTTGTTCTTAATTAGTCAAATTTGTTTGTTAATATATAGATTCAATCATAGGGATGGGTAAATTGTTTCTGTTTTCTATGTGCTTAAAATGTAGGCATAACATTGATCTAAAAATAAAATCAAGTAGGGGTGCCTGGGTGGCTCAGATGGTTAAGCATCTGCCTTCGGCTCAGGTCATGATCCCAGGGTCCTGGGATCGAATCCCGCATCTGACTCCCTGCTCAGTGGGGAGCCTGCTTCTCCCTCTCCCTCTGCCATTCCCTCCGCTTGTGCTCTCTGGCTTTCTCTATCTCTCTGTCAAATAAATAAATAAAATCTTTAAAAAAAATAAAATAAAAAATAAATAAAAATAAAATCAAGTATATAGATATAGGTACATATGTGTATGTATAGTGCGAGAAAGAGAAAAAGGAGGGGAATGGGAGAGAAAGGAAGGGGGGGAGAAGGGATGAAGGGGAGAGAGAGACACGGAACTTTTGGTTTGGTAAGGGAATGGGGTTTGAAGGTCACAGGTGGAGAAGTTATGCATTCTATGGAATATTTGCAAATGTAAATAATTCCTAGACCCTGTCTGCTCTTAAGTACAGAGATACATTTTGAAGTTTTGTTTTTTTTTTTTTAAGATTTTATTTATTTATTTGAGAGAGAAAGAGAGAAAGACAGAGAGGGGGAGCACAAGCAGGGGGAGTGGCAGAGGGAGAGGGAGAAGCAGGCTCCTCAGTAGGGAGCCTGAAGCGGGGCTTGATCCCTGGATCCCATGATCCCAGGATCATGATCTGAGCGGAAGGCAGATGCTTAACCAACTGAGCCACCCAGGTGCCCCCATTTTGAAGTTTTTAATTTCATTTTTCTTCTCTGCCACTCCTGTGTTTTCCCCTTTATTAGTTTGAAAGTTACATTTGTAGTGGTTACCTTAGATACTTTGAAGGACAAATTTAACCTAATACAATCTAATGTTAATAATTAGACAATCAAATAATCCTTCCAAACAATAAAGGACTTTAAAATGCTTTAGCACTAATCACCACACCTTTGGAATTACATGCTATTGTTACCCAGTAAATCGGTACCTATGTGTGGACATTCTTTAAAAAAAAAAAAAAAGAAAGAAAGAAAGAAAGAAAAAGAAATTGGGACAGATCAGTTAAGGGTTCAACAGATGTAAATTTTTATAAATAATTTATAAACTAATTAATAATGGAAATGTACAGGAATTTTTTATTCCTAAGACACCCATAGTTTGTAACCATTCCATATCATGGCAGAACATATTTATGTTCTGACTCGAGTCTTGGTTCACAGGCTCCCGTGAACATACTCATTGATTATTTCTATCAATGAGGGTTGCAAATAAAATAAGCAGGGGAATCTTGGTGATAGGACATGATAAAGCTGGTAAATTACAAGCAGATTACACAGAAGCTCAGTGGTTTTCATGGATCTTGCCTCAGAAACTTATACTATTTTATGGCTTTAGCTACAGTACAGATCAGATTCCTGAACAGTACTCATATTATAAAAAGGTACAACATAATTTTGGCCTTATAGAAACATACAATATGCTAAAAGCACCTTCAGTCCTGGGTTTTCTGGGGAGGGGGGAAAGGTTATTGAGCACACCATCTGTTCTGTCTTATATTTATGTAATGCTTCATCCCCAGGGCATTTCTGTTTATAGATGGGCAAAGAACAGGCAACAAGAGAGAAAAGTTAGTGGGAGGGTCATGGCAAACATGAGAAAAATAAAAATGGTGTGAGTTGAAGGATTGGTAAAACAGTATATTTTTCATCTGTGACCTATTTATTCTTTATAATCCTATTTATAAAATTAAACAGTAGTATTAATAAGAGTAGTACTTTGGCATCAAAACATCTTTTTGGAATCGTACCTTTTTTGGTGGTGTATTATTGCTGAGGGACCACACAGAGGTCCCATTACCATCCATATTATAGGGGAACTAGATTCCAGTGGCATACAGTTGTCCCTGAGGCTGATGGGGTGAAATTAGACTTCTGGTACATCTTGAAGGAGTCCAATAAACAAATCCCTCTCTTACCAATTCAAATTAGGAACCAGTTGGAAAATACGTTCTAGCAGAGAAACTAATGGATGTTATTACCAACAAAGTTGATTGGGAATGTGGCTTTAGGTATATGGCTAACAGGGCTTGCTAATTTTTGACTCCCGGTTAGTAAGAATTAAGTACCCAGTCACAGTAGTGCTGGACCACCTGAGGCGAAGCCTCCCCGCAATGGCTAAGCCACCCCTAGCAGTGACCACATGGGGCACCAGAGAGGGTGGAAAAGCACCCAAGGGGAGGGGGGAAGCCTGAAGCATCCTTTGCTCAAATTCACAGGTCAGAAAAACTGCTACTTGCCCAGGTTCCTCCCATGATCTTCCATCCTGGAGAGAAGAGTGGACATCTCCTCCTCTCTGTCGAAATATCTTCTTGTCTCTCTACTAGTATTAAGTTCGTCCCCTGCATCCTTCCATCTTGTTCTCCTGTGCTTTCCTTTGTTCTCATTAACCTCCCTGGGGTGAGGGGGGTGGTTGCCTCCTGTATTGATCCTGCACAGCCATCAGACATTTTTTTCTGCATTTTCTCCTAATCACTTATTTCAATCATGTATTGTAGGCTTAGAGATATAGTATTAACATCAGTTATACCCATTTACGATGCAAACATGGGAACACATATTTTATGTATTTTGAGATCTCTATATGAAATGACACAAATCTTAATTATCTATATTCAGGAAAGAAAAATTAACTTTTTACTTTGGTTAAAAACATGGAATGTGTGAATGCTTAAGGAACATTACATCTGTTAAAACTATAGAATAAGTTTATTTATATACAGAACCTAGACATTTGTTTCCCAAGAGGTAGCAATAGCTAGATAGAAGCCATTGATTGGCTATCTATTTGGGTAATTTTTTCATTTCTATGTAAAGTAGTTTCTTGATTGCCTTTGGTTCCTTTGTTATAATCTTACTAGGAATTAAGTGCTACAGTTTTTATGGTTTTCTGTTTGGTTCTTCTTAAATACTTTAGGGAAAAAGCCTTTTGTTGACCACAATCCTCAGAGAAAAACAAGTTCTAAAACAAAATGCATCAAAGTTGCTGCAAAGTTTCCCAGCTAATCTTTTACTATAAATGATATTTGTAACACTAGGCAGCACACACTGACTTATTGATGCGGTGCTGGGTGACTGAGAGTTCCTGTGGCTTGTGCAAACCTGGCAATTAGGGTCTTACAGATACTTCTGTGAACATTTTTTATATCTAGATGAAGAAATGCAATTTCTTGCAAAAACAAAACAAACAAACAAACAAAAAAACAACCAACCAAAAAAAAAAACCCCAAACATGTCCACGGATAATGTAGGAAAAGAAACAAAAATAAAAAGAATATATGGACTTTTAATTTGGTGAAATGAAACATTAAATGTTACCGGCAGGACAAATAATCATCTCAAGTGTACACCCTTAGGGTATTATTATATGCAAGGTGACTAAATAAATATATACACCAACATGACAGCATGTCAGTGAAATGTAAGCAGTTTTTCAAAAGCTGTTTATATGCACTATCAAAAATGCCTAGTTAATCATTTTCTACCTGCTAGTTCTTTCTAAACCTCACCTCCCAGCCCTTCCATCTTCCACATTAAGCAAGGGGCCTGTCTGAAGATGAGGAAAATTTGTGGCTTGGTTTGCAGGTGGGGTCATCTACACTCTTGGAAGGGAAAGATATTCTGTCTTTCAATAGTAACAATTTTTAAGGGAACCATTTCAGGACTTCACCAACCTCTATCTTGAACATTCTTTAGATCTATTGTAACTCTTTCTTGCTGTAACATAATGTTGTAACTTAGTCTTTCCTCAGTTAAGATATAGGGCTGACCATTTACGGTTCTTTCCATTTTGTAGAGAAAAATTTTATCAGAATGCACATTTTATGATGGCCCTGACTTTGCTTTGTTTATTGTACTCTTTATTCCACCTAAAACTATCTGGAACCTAACAAGCCAGCAGTAAGTGTTTAGTAAATGAATGGATGAATTTTTTTCTTCAGAACAACAATATTCTTTTAAACTTTTTCCAGAGATTACATTCCATCCCTGCCCCCCAAAGAAGATGTTTCATATTTCCTCTGTATCTTGTCCAGTTTGGTGCTTTTGGACACAGATTTCTAGACTTTAATAGCTATGTTGTCATTGTGTTAATCACCATCTTCATCACTGTAATAAAAAAGATGAAAACATTTATATTGTTTATAAAATAGTGTAAGTGGATGCCAATGGACATTCCCCTCCAAGGCCCTCTTAAAGATCTATAAACTGTTTTCATTTAAAGGAGATTATATTATGCTTACAAATTAAAATCTCTTTAGTTTCAAAATTGCTGAGAAAGAAAATCTAAGAAAAGAGGTACTATGTCTTACTCTTGCAAAATATTTAAAGAATTCAAAATGTTTTTGTTTGGCAGTTACTAGTGAAAAGTCAAAATCTGAACTTCCATCAAGACAGGAGGTAGATTTATAGAAATTCTGTACTTAGAAAGTATCTGGATGGCCTTAACTGATCTTCACGTGTGTTGTTGTTTTCATAACTTTGCAGGTTTTTATTTTTGGCAGGCCAAGAGGAAGGATGGCTGATTTTTTTGTCCCCATTTCCCTTTTCACCTCAGATGGAATAATTGAATGATGTTAACTCCGTATAACATCTTTGCCTAATTCTCACTGGGAAACTTTCCCATGTACCCTGCTGCCTTTCAGAGGACATGTAACTAGGGGAAAAAGATGGTTTCGCAGAAGACCTGTGTGCAAAGTCCTATCAAATCCTAAACCTCATTGGGTCAAGCAAGGAATTGGAGAGACTCTTACTTTTCTGTTCCTTTAATAATGTACATGATCAGACTGACAGCCAATATTGAGGATCAAAATAAGTATTACTTATTATGAATTATAATTATTAAATATATTCTAAATAGGCTTAGAATCTATTTCTTATAAAGGATATAAGTAAAAACACATTTTTATCTAGATAGAAGGTATAGAAGAGATAGAAAGTATAATTCTCCCCCAGAAGTATTTTGGAGACTGTCATGTATCATAACATTATAAGTAATGGGCTTAACCAGGTGTTTTTCCTTTGGGTTCGAAAAATTACTTGCTACTGTGTTCAATTAATAATATTGTATTAATAACATATCAGTCATACATTCAGGGTAGGATTTGAAAATTATAATCTTCCCGTCTTGCCTTATTATTTCTGAGAGATTGCTCAAAGAAGACAAGTTTTACAGGACAAATTTCCTAAGATAAAACCAATCTTGGTATTAAGGTCTTTGCTACTTATCATCAGATTGAATCAGGATATCAAGAGAATCAGTAGAATAGAATTGAGAATCCAGAAACACCCTTTACATTTATGTTCACTTGATTCTTGACAGAGATATCAAAACAATGAAATGGGGAAGGAATAATCTTTTCTACAAACAGTGCCGAGACAACTAGATAGGCACATGCAAAAGAATCGAATTGGACCCCTTCCTCACACCATGAACAAAAACAAGCTAAAAATGGATGATAGCCCTAAATGCAAGAGCTGAAACTATAACATTTTTAGAAGAAAGCAGAAGAGTAAATCTTTGTGATCTTGGGTTACTCAAAGCCTTCTTAGATATAACACTAAAAAGCACAAGAGACAAAAGAAAAAGGTAGATAAATTGAAATTCATCAATATTAAAAACTTCTGTGCTTCAAAGAACACTATTAAGCACATGAAAAGACAAACCATAGAGTGAGGAAAGATATTTGTAAATGATATATCTGATAAGGGACTTGTGTCTAGACTATATAAAGAACCCCTACAACTCAAAACAAAACAAAACAAGAACAAATCATCAATGACAACCCAATTAAAAAATGCAAAGGGTCTGAATTGAGATTTCTCTGAAAATGATATATAAGTAGCAAATAGGACTTGAAAAGATGCTCAATATAACTAGTCGTTAAGAAAATACACACCCAAACCACAACGAGATGTCATTTCACACTCACTAGGGTGGCTATAATAAAAAAGACAGACATTTATAGTAAATGATTACGAGGATGTGGAGAAATTGGAACCCTTATACATTGCTGGTAGGAATGCAAAATGGGATGTTAATTGGAAAAGAGTTTGGCAGTCCCTCAAAAGGTTAAACATGAAGTTACTATGTGATCCAACAAGTTCACTCCTGAGGATATACCCAACAGAAATGAAAACATATGTCCACACACAAAAAATGTGCACAGAAATGTTATAGCAGCATTATTCATTATAGCCCCAAAGTGGAAAAAAACAGGTGCCCATCAGCTGATGGGTATTTGTTTTTTTCCACTTTTTGGCTACAACATAGGTTAACCTAAAAGCATTATAGGAGGTGAAAGAAGCCAGTCACAAAGAACCCATATTGTATTATTCCATTTATATGAATATGCACATATATTTTTAAAATAGGCAAATCTGTAGAGATAGAATGTAGATTAGTTTTTATCTAGGGCTGAAGGGATTAAGGGGGAAATGAGAAGTGACTGCTAATGGATTTGGGTTTCTTTTTTGGGGTGATGAAAATGTTCTAAAATTGATAGTGATGATTGTTACATAACTCTGTGAATAAGCTAAGAACCACTGGATTGTATGCTTTAAAAGAGTGAACTTTATAAATTTTATGTAAATTATATCTCAATACAGCTGTTATTAAAAAAAGATATCTGAGGAATGGCATGCGATTTAGTAGTTTGAGTATCTACATTATATTAAAGCATCCCAAACTGCTCCTTGTAGGCATTGTGCCTAGGGAGGGGTAACTTCTCATGCAGAGGACTGTCTGAATCGGAATCCTGATATGACCTTTTGTTAAGTCATGGGATCTTGGGAAAATGATTCATTCTGTGGCGCAGCTTCCTCATTCATAAAATGGGAATAATAATGCTACTATGGTATAGAGTAGTTGTGATGCTTAAATGAGTGAGATGCTTTCATAGTGCCAGGCATGTAGTAAATCAGTCAATGCTGTGTAAGTATTTGTTATTAGGATAGAGTCTACAAATTTCAAAATTTCATCCTCTGGTGCTGACTGAATTCCAGCTCGTCCTGTTTCCAACTTAGGGAATAAATACATTAAAAAAGGAGCCCAACTTTGAGTAAGGAAAATAGATTTCCTGGGACAAATTTCAGACAGATAGCAAAACAAGATACAGAGGAAGAATAAAATAACATCTGCATTTGCCTCCTCAGGATCCAGTTCTTTATGATGGAAAAATGGAGAGAATGATTGAAAGAGCATCAGCCAGAGGTAGAGTTATTAGCTAGTGATGGGATGAATAAAGTAGCTGAGGGCCACCTTGAGGGTCAAGGGCATCAATTAGAAAGGATCGGGGGAAAAATTGAATAGGATGATTAATATTCTTGGGGTAGCAAGAAGGTCAGCAGGCCAGGATCCCGACATGGGGTAATTTAGTTGATTGGTGAAATAAGGGTAATAAACCTAGTCCTAGGAACGGTTCTGTTAACACTAGGAGGATCCATGTTAAGATTTAGGCCTTAACATTGGCTAAATTATTTTTGAAATACCTCATTTTGACCCTATAAATTTTCCAGTAGCCATTTCTGATACTCTGATGAACATTTACTCTTCAAGACCGAGGAAACAAAAATTGACTTAAAAAAAAATTCATTGGCTTTGATAACTGATATATTTGCCAAGTTGGCAGATTCATGTTCTCATTATTTATATCCATGGAAGAGAACAATTCATCTTCCAGGTTAAACATGAGATGGACGACTCACATTTAACAATTCACAGATGACTGAGGACTAGCTGGGTTATTGCTTCTTATTGATTGCTTTGCAGGATTTCTAATATTGTGGGGATTATTTTAAGGCTTTTCTGACTTGGCCTTGATGGTCACAGTCAGTTGCTCAGTTGTTCAGCCATAGGCCTAAAGCCCACATTGGAATGACCTGTATGCCTTTTGATCTCCCTTCACCAACAGAGGGGGAACTAGGGAGGAAATCAAAGACTTTTAAAGGTATAAGATGTAAGATGTAGCAAAACACGTAGGTCTATTCTAGAGTAAGATGGCAAAAGGGTATTCTAGAAATCATCTGTAATTAAATATTGTCAAAGGGAGATTAGAAAGAAATTCAGGATCACCTGAGTTTCAAGTGACGTTAGATGGGGGGGTCACTACAGTCTGGGGTCCACTCGGATGTGTCCCATACCTCTCCTTCTGAAGCCCCAAAACCATTTGGGCTGTTTGGAAGGTTTGGATGATTTTATGCGATTGTGAAAACAGAATACCATTATGTTTAATTATCATACGTATTTTATATAGGCATTGGTGCTTCCAAATGAAAGAAAAACACACACTTCCAACAAAGAAGGATGGTGTAAATAGAAAGACCATTGAATTGAGCACCCATTAACTGCCATTAGCTGACTCCATGATTTTGCAGAAGTGATTTTTATCTCTGAGTTTTTTTCAAAATTAGGTAGGGAAGACTGGGAGATTAGAGGGGGAGGAACAAGTGGGTGGGCTAGACTGTTGAGGTTCATTCCATTACTAAGATACTCTGGTTATTCCTGGAACTTCTTTGAAGCTGGATCTATTGTTCTTTTATTGTAAGTGGGGGTGGAGTGGTGCTATTTTCCTTTAGGAAAGTACGTGAGGGTCAGAGAGCCAGCTGATTTTATTGTCAAGTCTCACTGGGGCTCTGAGGTTTGCCTTTGAGTAACTAGTAGAGAAATCTAGTCCTCTTTTCCTCCCTAGCCACCCCCCTTCAGAGTGTCATTTAGCTGGTAGACTGCTTTATTGAAATTTTGTTTCTAAATTCCTCCTAAGAAAAGATCACCTGGAGATAAAATAATGGAATCTTTATAATATGCAAAGTTTACTAAGGGTAAATCAGGGCTTCATCTCTTGTTCAAAAGGGTGATTCTCAAAGTGTTGTCCCTGGACAGCAATACCAGATCACCTGGGAACATATGAGAAATGCAAAATCTCAGGCCCCACCCCAGACCTACTCTACCAGAAACTGGATGGGGCCCAGCAATCCACGTTTCCCCAAGCCCTGCAGGGGATTTTGCTGCACGCCACAGTTTGAGAGCCCCTGCCCTGATGCTGATGTAGCTCACCGGCCGGAAGCTTTTATTGGATTGTTTGCAGACCGGAAAGGTAATACCCTCCTAAAGTGGAACTTGAGGAATTATAAGGTCCACAGAACAGTTTGAATGAGGCCACGAAGCAATAAGATCTCCCCATTCGAAGAGCAAGGCTTCACATTCTGTTCCTGAGAGGGCAAAGCCAGTGTGGACAGGGTTCAGGCCAAAACCTAGGTCCACAGAGAGCCTGGTCCATCCTAGGTCCACAGAGATCCTGTTCCCAGATCCTCTCTGCCTAGGAAGAAATGTGATTGTTGGAGTTGGGAAAGGAGCATGGATTCAAGTCCCACCTCCGACAGGTCCTATTCTAGTCGTGAGAACTTTGGGAAATTCCTCCATTCCTCTGAGCCTCGGTTTCTTTGTCTTTGCAACTAATACCTCCTGCAAAGCATCGAATGGCTTAGGTGGCTCACAGATAGTAGGTACTCAATAAACACTGGTTCGCTTGCTCCCTGGGTATGTAAGGCTGATCCCCAGTTGGTACATTCATTCAGACTGATCCATGTCCATGCTGTACTAGTTGACAGTTATTTCACAGATCAGCCCTGACTGTAGAAATATAAGCACATTTTCTTAAGGGACAGATGTCCATCCTCTTTTAAACCCAAACCCCGGGGAAGTTTAAAGTGTGCTTAAACAGATGAAAAAGAATGTTGATACTTAAATTATTGTCAAAAACAAGACACTACAAATTCTTTTTTTTTTAAATTGGTCAAATTTAGGGCACCTGGGTGGCTCAGTTGGTTGGGCGACTGCCTTCGGCTCAGGTCATGATCCTGGAGTCCCAGGATCGAGTCCCGCATCGGGCTCCCTGCTCGGCGGGGAGTCTGCTTCTCCCTCTGACCTCCCCTCTCTCATGCTCTCTCTCTCTCAAATAAATGGATAAAGTCTTTAAAAAAAATAAATAAATAAAATAAAATAAATTGGTCAAATTTAAATTTTGGAAAGATGGCTATTTCACAGTGAAAACCTCTAGGAAGATCTTTCTTTTTTTTTCTGTTTGGTATTTTATTTTTTATTTCATTTTTTTTTTTTAAAGATTTTTTTATTTATTTATTTGAGACAGAGAGAATGAGAGAGAGAGAGAGAGCACATGAGAGGGGTGAGGGTCATAGGGAGAAGCAGGCTCCCTGCCGAGCAGGGAGCCCGATGCGGGACTCGATCCAGGGACTCCAGGATCATGACCTGAGCCGAAGGCAGTCGCTTAACCAACTGAGCCACCCAGGCGCCCTCATTTTATTTTTTAAAAAGATTATTTATTTATTTATTTGAGAGAGAGAGAGTCAGAGATAGCAAGAAAGAGGAGAGGGAGAACCAGGCTCCCCACTGAGCAGGGAGTCTGACTTGGGGCCATGACCTGAACCTAAGGCAGATGCTTAACTGGCTGAGCCACCCAGGCATCCCTGGTATTTTATTTTTATCTTTTTAATTTTTTTTTTTTAAGATTTTATTTATTTATTTGACAGAGAGAGACACAGTGAGAGAGGGAACACAAGCAGGGGGGAGTGGGAGAGGGAGAAGCAGGCCTCCCGGCTGAGCAGGGAGCCCAATGCAGGGCTCGATCCCAGGACCCTGAGATCATGACCTGAGCTGAAGGCAGACGCTTAACGACTGAGCCACCCAGGCGCCCCATCTTTTTAAATTTTAATTCCAGTGTAGTTAACAGCCAATGTTATATCAGTTTCAGGTGTACAATATAGTGATTCAGCAATTGTATATAGGAAGATCTTTTCTTGAAGTCACTACTGGAACCCTTGTTAGGAAATTAGATGAAATGCCAATGACCATAGTGCCATGATGCATTCTGAGAAGGCTTATTGGCCATGCATAGGTCTGGGGGCACTTCCTAAGCAGCTGAGAGCCCAGAATTGACTCACAGCCCCAAGTAGGTGCTGGGGGCAGGTGCTATGCTGCTCTCAGAGAGTCAGGGGCCATGCACACGAGGTTACTTTGAAGGGCCCTCACCCCCTGAAGAGGCACTGGATGTGCTTTGGAGCGGGGGAGCCTTTTAAGGTCTTGGAGTCTGGTCTTCATAGATGTTTTTCAGTACGGTCTTAGTTCATTAATAATTTGCATTTGCCACCTTGACAACTTTCTCAAATATAAAATCCACTGCAAAAATCTTTGATTTTCCTCCTTAGTTCTAAAAAGTGAGTTTTAAAAGATCCCTATTGCTGTGCCCATCAGAATATCATTTAAAAAGCTTCAATTCTCCAGCCACTTATGTGTTGCCTGCAAATTCTTTAAGGTTTCTTCGGCAGATCTGGGGAGATGTCTAAAGCAGTCTGCTGCTTTCACGCAGCCCAGTCCCGCTGTTACAGAAGGATTCTGTCAGCTCAACACCGGTTAAATAAAACCGTGCAAAAATAACATCAGAGAAACAAATTACCTATGACCTATTTCCTCTGAGGAACCAGGTTTCAACCTTCCCTTAATTTTCTCTAACTGTGGGGCTGTTGGAAGGCACTCATTCTTAGGGGTATGGCTCATCCACTAGTGGAGACTGTTTGTCATATCTAATTGGTGTTTCCTTCAGGATCACATGGCCTATTGTTCAAACTTCATTATCACTATTTGTTCAAATTGTATTTTATTTCTCTTTAGATGTTTATTATTTTTTTACTTTTTTAGACATTTATATTTTAATATTTAAAATATTGCATTCTAATTATACCAGTTCACATTTCTCAAATGTCTGTTTAAAAGAAGAAGATGAATTCTCTTCTTGAAAAAAATCACACGTGCCATTTAGGAAGGCAGAGCACACCCAGATGAAATAATAAAAGAAAAAAAATTTTTTTAAGATTTTATTTATTTATTTGACAGAGAGAGACACAGTGAGAGAGGGAATACAAGCAGGGGGAATGGGAGAGGGAGAAGCAGGCTTCCTGTGGAGCAGGGAGCCCGATGCGGGGCTCGATCCCAGGACCTTGGGATCATGACCTGAGCTGAAGGCAGACGTTTAACTACTGAGCCACCCAGGTGCCCCAAAGAAAAAATTTTAAAGCAGTAAATTGACAGGTGCTAAAGAATAATTTGCAAAAATGAGCAAAGTTCAAGAGCAACTAGTTAGAAAAATGAACAGACCCAGGCAGTGTACTCAAAAAGGCTTCTGGGAGGCAGTGAAATTTATTTTGGGTTTTGATAAAGACACATTTGGATTAGAGAAAACTTGTGAGGGGACATGTTAGACAAAGTGGATAATTAACTTCTGTGAAGGGTAAGGAAAGCAGCTTTTATTTCAGGTAGATGTGGAACCATAAAAACAATTAGCTTGTCTTTTCTTACATTGTAAGACTTAGGATGAATAGGAGTACATATATAGCAAACAATCTATTACAGCTACTCTTCGTTTCTTCCAATTTATTGAAAATCCCAGCTACATTTTAATTGAGATTAGCCCGCAAATGCTCTAATATTGACTGTTTTCAATTTTGTTCCGCCAAATTGTACTTGCTATATCATTTTTCATCTAATACATGTCTATAATTTTTGGCTTTGTTCTCTTACATGACATTAAATGATTGTAGACCAGGCAAAGTTTGTATACTAATTCAATGACTCCCTATCTACCAGCTGTTGTGTTCTTTTTTCCCCCTCCTAAGTGGAACAAACTTTCTTCTG
Source organism: Phoca vitulina (assembly GCF_004348235.1). NCBI lineage: Eukaryota > Metazoa > Chordata > Mammalia > Carnivora > Phocidae > Phoca > Phoca vitulina. Next base: position 50,000,233 of record NW_022589704.1, read on the forward strand.
CAAAAATTTACTTTAGTCACAAACTGGTGTTTATGGTCATTTTAGAGAGAAAATTCCATAAACCCAAGTGAGCACTGCTGTTTTGTTATGCCATCAGGTCAATGCTGGCGAATGGAAACCAGCATCTCCCAGTGCTCTGAAGTGGGGGCATCTTTTTTTCGGCTTCTTACTGACTGTGAGAAATGGCTGGATTAAAGCAGCAAAATATTTCAATGATGCAGAGCAAAGGTGACTTCCTGTTTTGTTTTAGGGTTTGTTTCCTTCTCTTCTCAATGAAGGCTGTGTTTTCTGACAGTCTGCAATCCTTTTGCTGGGTGAAAGGGCAGGGTGCAGGGCCTCTGTAGGTCATTCCATTTACAATATGCCCTGAGAAGGCAGAGGGGGAGAGGAAGGAAAAGGGGTGGCTCATTAGTGGAAGGAGCAGACCAGGAGGGGATCTGTTTTCTATTTTCTTCTCTAGATTGAGCTAATTTGGATGGGAAGGGTTTTATTGTTGTCATCATCATCATGATTATTATTACCTGTATGGTGTAATTTTCCTGCGCGGTTCTCTCAAGTGTTAGGTGAAATTGTTGGTGACAAGAGATAAATAATTAGTGTCATGTTATTGTAGTGAGTAAAATCAGAATAAAAAATATCCAAATACTTCTAAGCAGGTAGTTTTTTACTCTTAAGAAGCAAAATTCAAAAATTCTAATTCTGCAGGGCAAAGAAGAAAAAATTTAAACCTGTTTCTTGCTTCTGGTGGCCTACTTGTAATTATGTACAGCATTTCTTCTTTCTTTTTTTTTTTTTTGAAAGGCAGTCCCCCCCCCCCCCCCACTTCGTTATTCATAACGCAGACTCGCGTAGACCTGACCTCTGGGTTGATAAGCCTCCACTGCTGCATGCAGGGGGCTGTTTTCTGTGACTTGGACATGTAAAGCGACATTGCTGCAGTCCATCCTCCTCAGGTCTGACTTTGTGCAGAGCTGGTGATCCACAGAGGTAAAGCTGTAGTTTGCTTAAAGACCCACCTCCAGGGAGCGAGGGTGCTTGGGCGGGCTCCCAAGTGGGGAACTTGGGGTACTCCTCCGTGAGGGATTGTGGTTGGCTTTCAGCGAGGGGCTGGGGCCTCTTCTTTGGAGCCAGTGTGGGGATGGGGAAGGAATGCACGTCTCAAGTCAGCGCCGTGTGGGGTTGTAGCGTCCGGGCTGCTTCTCCAGGCTGCCCTCCCCTCTGCCTCCAACCCGCAGACCTTCTCTCCTCCATCCCCGCTCCCTTCCCGGGAAGAGGAGCCGGCGTTGGAGGGCTGGGACTGCACCCGGCGCGGGGGGCGGGCGGAGCTGCCTCTCTGGCCAGGAGGTGGGAAAGTGAAGAGCAGCGGGTCCGAGGCACAGACCTCGCGTCGGGGCTCCTGCGGCCGGCGGGTCCTTCCAGCCTGCGGCGGTCGCTGCAGCCGCGGCAGCTCACACCAAGAGCTGGATCTTTTTGCTCAGCCTGCAAGACTTGAAAACTCTTACTGCACCCTCCTCCCCCATTAAGAGTCTTTTCCCTCTGGTTTCCCCTCCATCCCCCGCACCCCTCCCCCCGCCCCCGACCTCCCCCCTTGGAGAATTTCATGCTTCTGTTAGCACCTTTTCGTAATCCAGGGGACGTGACAGTCCAGAGCTCCAAGTGCCTCAGCTGAATTCTACTTTTGTTTTTATTTCTCCCTCGCTTCCTCTTGTTTTCCTCTAATCTGATTCATCTGCGAGGTCTGACGCTTCTGCCAGAGGGAGCAAGGAATAAAGAGATGCTGCTGCCCCAGAAGGCTTAGACGTCGGGAAAGAAGAGCCAGAGCGGCAGGGGCGGCGGCGGCAGGAGGTCGGCGGAGCTCGTGGGACCCCATTGGGGGAATTTGATCCAAGGAAACTGAGATCGTCGGGGGAGGAGAAGCTCCCAGATCATTGTGTCCACTTGCAGGAGGGGAAGAGGGGACCGCGGAGCGGGCCTCTCGGCGTGCTCGGCACTGCTCCACCCTGCCCCGTCCTGCCGGGATCATGGTCTGCGGCAGTCCAGGAGGGATGCTGCTGCTGCGGGCTGGGCTGCTCGCCCTGGCTGCGCTTTGCCTGCCCTCGGTGCCCGGAGCTCGGGCTGCAGCCTGTGAGCCTGTCCGCATCCCCCTGTGCAAGTCCCTGCCCTGGAACATGACCAAGATGCCCAACCACCTGCACCACAGCACCCAGGCCAACGCCATCCTGGCCATCGAGCAGTTCGAAGGTCTGCTGGGCACCCACTGCAGTCCCGATCTGCTCTTCTTCCTCTGTGCCATGTACGCGCCCATCTGCACCATTGACTTCCAGCACGAGCCCATCAAGCCCTGCAAGTCTGTGTGCGAGCGGGCCCGGCAGGGCTGCGAGCCCATCCTCATCAAGTACCGCCACTCGTGGCCCGAGAGTCTGGCCTGCGAGGAGCTGCCTGTTTATGACCGTGGCGTGTGCATCTCTCCCGAGGCTATCGTCACCGCGGACGGAGCCGGTGAGTCCTGACCTGGCCCAGCCTCTCTGCTGACCTCCAGCCACCCCGCTTCTCGCTTCTGGGAGTTTTTGCTACTCGCCTTTTACTTTCTAATTCTGCCTTTTTTTCTTGGGATCGCTTCTCTTAATCACCCCTCTGTCGGGCGCCACTTCTTTCTTCTGTCTTCCAGACTGATGCACTCCGTGCCAGTAGGTAATCTGTCTTTCTACAACATGCACTTCATTCCACTCCGGTTACACTTGTTGTCAACACTGACCCTGCACTTTCCAAACTTTACATGTCCACGTAGCCTCATCTTGTATGAGTGATGCTCCCTTCTTACTGTCTTAATTTGTTTACAGTCACTGCACTTTCTTCCCGGATTCTCTTGCATTCTCAAGCATCCATTTTCCATAGCTTTGCTGTTTTAGCCGCTTGTCAAGATTGTGTGGTGAAAACAGAAAACCGAAGCACCCTTTTCTTCGAATCATTAGAAATGCCTAGATAATTTCAGTAACCTTACTCCAACCCACAGATGTTAGTGGTATGTGTTTGCTGAAAGTCCAATTTGAGCAATTACTTTCACCTTAAATTTCCTCCTCCTTTCAATGAGATAAATTGTTCTTCCATTCCGGACTGAAACAGCTGTGAAACATTGCTATGCACTGCTAATTGGCTTCTGTGACTTGCTCCCAGCCACAGAGCTGGCGAAGTGAAATTGCTGGGCTCTTTTCACATTCCCACATGCCTTCAAGTCCCTTTGTAAGTGACATATGGATGAAAGGAGTTATATTTAAGGCGTGCTATCATCATTCACTCATGTAATGTTATTTTTAATCTCAGCCCTTATCCCATTGTTAGGCTCTGCAAGTATGTCTTTAATACCTTATTTCATGCCCTTTGTTCTGTGTGTGCATCAACCACACATTCATCTTAATCTTTCCTTACGGAAAGCTGGATTGCAGTTCTACATTTAATGGAATCAGTCACAAGTTGTTTTCTCACTAGTGTTTGGTCTAATTTTGACACTCATAACTCTGAAGACCTCAGCTAGACCTAGTTCATTATGGTTCATTTAATTCTCACTCAATGTCACTCTTACCAGTTACCCCTGAACTCAAATTTCACCCTCATAGAATTTTATATTTTATGGTTGGTCCTTTTTCATATCCGCCCCCCCTCCCCCCGAGGAACTCTGTTATTAGATGTGATGACTTGATTGCCTCTTCTGTTCATTTCCTGGGCATCAGTTTTTTCCTTCTTCTGCCTCTCAACTTGCTCAACCTATGCTCATGCCCTTAGTCCATTTCTAGGTAATAGTTCTTGGTTGTCAGAAAAATGACGTAGGAAAATTGCTTTCTGTGCACATTGACCTGCTTAACGGAAAGTGAGTGAAGAGGCAAAAAGTACAAATAGCTGCAAAACCAACACTGAACAGAAAGATTCCAGAAGCTTTTCCATCGTCCTCTCACTTAGCGAATCGGTCTTATATAGACCTATTGTCCTCTTGATTTTAATCAAGAGCTAAGAACTGGTTGTATACTATAAGCAGAAAGGAATGTATTTCTTATTAATCTTTGGGCTAAAAGAGCGCTCTTGAGCCTTTGTACTCACTAACGTCACAGGCTGCGCAGAATCTGGAAGAGCTTGGTCAGTTGCTGCCCTGGTTTGCCAGGCACTTAGAATCAGTTAAATGCTGGCGCTTCACTCAGGCCAAGGACTAGGAATGAGGTGGCTGTGGTTCACTCTGAAATGCTTTCCTCCCCTTAAAGGAAAAGACTTGCTCTGAAACCTCTCTTAGACATGGACCTCAAATGAGAGAGGTTTGGCAAGGGTAACAGCTTTCAAAAACCATGGTCAATATGGATGGGAAGCAGTTTCCTTAAGTGTCCCTGAATTACCTATCATTGGGGACCAAATGCAGAACAATTGCCTCATTGAAGCACTCAAATAGGCCATGCATGGAAACAATTTGTCAGTACGTGAGACCTGGTTTCTGAGCTCCTTTAAAATGCCATAATATCTGCTTTGTTGACAGCATCCTTGCTAGAAAAATAGGGATGGTTAGGTGGCAGTGGGAACCATATTTTTGTGATGGTCTCCCTTTACCACAACCTTCAGTGTAAGTCCAAGACACCAGCAGCAGGAGGCAGCTGCAGGGGAGGTGGGGATGGGGAACGGAGAGGTGGAGTCTACCCCCAAGGGTCTCCTGGCTTCCCAGGCCAGCTTGCTGAAAATTGCATTCCCTATCCTGGGTCAAACTGTCAGGCACCTGGAATTACTTAGTAACTACCATATGTGGCCAGTTTAATTTACAATGCAATATACTCTTTGGTTCAGTGGGATATGATAGTTCACGAAGCCCTTTTTTTCCCTTCCTTTAGGTATAAACAGAATTGTTTATGTTTTATGATTAAAAACCAGTCGAATACAAAAATGAGGTCTCCCTGAATAAAAGGGGCCACCTTCACATTCCTTCAATGCCAAGAGGATTTTTAAATCCTACCATTCACAGGGGTCTGTTCCTTCCACAAACAAGTTTAGGCCCATTTACAAAGCAAAGTCTTATTGAAATGGAGTAGTGCTTCAAACTATGTTTTGCTTTCAAAATACTAAGGGCCAGCATACATTTAAAAAAAAAAAAAAAAAAGCTCCTATCCTGACCATTACCAACAAATTCCTATGACATTTGTTCTTTTTCCACATTGTCTGTTTACTATGGAGCTGTGACTTCATGCACAACTGCTTCATCTGAGAATTCATTTTGGCCAGTTCAGACCTCGAGTCCAGGCTTCAGGATCGTGTGGCAAGTCAGGAGTGTAGGCCGGGAGCCCGGCAGACCAGGTGCTGAATCTGGACTCTGCCTCCTCTCGAGTGTTATTATGGGGAAATTCTGTAAGCTCTCTGATTGAAAGTTTCTGATCTGTACCATGGAGACAGCCCACCTCTACGTCCCCCCGGGGCCTGGTGAAGATGAAATGAAGCAGCATCGTACCTGGGACGTAGTCCCTGGCAGATTGTGCGGCTGCTTTGCTCTTTCGCCACGATGATCGTCGTTCTAGCAAAGTGAGGTGTTCTTTTTTGAAGTGGTATGCTGGTCAACGCAGATACAGCTTAGAAGTTTGATCACTTCAGCTCTGGAAACCAAGCTCTACGCCGGGCGGGGCCCAACTGGAAAAGCAGATCTTCCTTCTGAACACATAAGCTTAATATTGCATTTTCCACAAATGGACCTGGACCTCAGGCTCAAGAATAAATCCCTTTTGGGGGCACCAGGAAGAAGGAATGAGTCTGAGGGATGTCGGTCAATTACAAGTAGTTTATCTTGGAAATGTAGCGATCAAGAATTTAAGAAAACTTATGGTATGATATTTACCAGCTATTTATCCAACACCCATGGTTCGCCATGCCAAGGGCTTTATAATCAGTCCTCAGTCACTGCTGCTCTCCGTGGCGGTGTTAGCTCGTCAGCCCAGCTAACACACGTCTCCACATCTCTCTCGCCTGCCTGTGCTGCACCAGCTTTCAGGTGCAGGCACCGCTGTGCACTCATTTCTCCGTGCTCTGAGGAACAGGCAGCCTTTTCTTTAGCTCTGGTCTGCAAATATTTGAGGGGCCGAATACCAAGAAGGAAGAATTATTTAGTGTGATAGGAAGGCAAATGGAGTGGAAAGGAGAAATGGAAATTTTAGATTAAGGCCGGAGAGAACCCAGTTCTAAGGATCCCTCATTCCATAAAATACTGAAAGGCACTCTGGACGGGGTAGGGAAGAGGGTATCTCCGCGAGTTCTGGTATTTCATTATAGCTAACCTAATTAGTGGTAATAGAATCTTGCGTAGTCCCCAAATCTTATTTTAATAACTCCTTTTCTATTTCATTCCTACTACCAAACTTCCAAATCATTGTTGCTATAAATAACAAAATCGACTCCGTTCTGTTTGGCCTTTGTCTTTCCACGAGGTGTATAGAAAGAAGAGCTACAGTTTTGAATCATTAAGAATTGGTTCTGTTTCTGCAGTTTCACAGTTTTAGAGGTAGACGCCCTAAGTTGGAATTCCAGTTTTGCCATTAATGTTAGACCTTGAGCAAGTCGTTTGAGATTGACATTGGGAATAGAGAAGAACAAAAGAACTCTTCATATGAAGTGACTGACAAATGGCCAAGCAGAGTGTGAGTGTTTAGCAACAACAGCTAAACAACAATATGTCCTCTCAGGAGAGGGATCTTGGGCAGCAACAGAATGTACCAACATATTCTGTCTGCTGTTTTAAGTGTGTTATGCATATCGACTTATTATAATAACTCCGTGGTAGGTATTTTGAAGAAAAGGAAGCGGAGGCGTACAAGTGATTTGTGCAAGTTCATAAAGCTATTAAGAGAAAAGATTCAAGCCAGAAGCCATTCTCCACTACACTTCCTGTCTCATGAAGAAAGAGGTGATTCATAACTTTAGAAAGAATCGGCGTCTTTTGACTATCAGATTGCAGTTAAAGGATCAAATTTTGTCCATTGTATTTTGAAAGCCCACTTATATGTAGCTTAAGAGAATAGAAGACAGCCCTGGACAGGGATTCCAAGAGATTAGAGATAACTACCTCACTGCCCTTTTGAGATAAGAGTGCATTCCAGACTCTCACATCTAACCCAGAGCCCCTCAATCTCATCATGCCAGAAAGTGAACTCCTCATTTCCTTATCCTCATCTGCCTATACTCTTCTAGTATCTTTTATATGGTTATGAGGCCCCAGCATACCCATGCTCCAGGCCTGGGAGTCAGCTTTGATTTTTACCTTATTTTTTTTTTTAAGATTTTATTTATTTATTTGAGAGAGAGAGCGAGAACATGAGCAGGGGGGAGGGGCGGAGGGAGAAGCAGAAGCAGACTCCCTGCTGAGCAGGGAGCCCAACACGCAGCTCAATCCCAGGACCTGAGATCATGACCTGAGCCCAAATCAAGAGTTGGATGCTTAACAGACTGAGCCACCCAGGCACCCCCAGAGAGATGATTTTTGTATAGATCATTTGTGTGTTATGATTATTGGACTTGTTCAGGAATAAAACCATTGGCATGTTACTTTAACACTTGGATACATTTATCATGAATAAAGTCTTTGAATAGGGTAAAAGTCATTAAATTAATAGTATATGACTGAGTTGAACTAATGTTTTAGAATCAAGTATTTGTTGCCTATTTGTTTATTTGGTGGTTACTATCTTTCCTTGTATATAGCTTTTTAAATACCAGATGAATAAAAATGAAAAAAAGATAAAAAAAAAAATCAAATCCCAGATGATCATTACTAAGCCTGTGAAGGTAATTCATTAATTGTAATTTTGAGTGCTATTGTCCTAAAATGGTATTTAGCCACTCCTTTTTAATTTATTCATGATACATCCTATAAGGAAAAAGGACAGGGGAAGAATGTTATTTTCTGTTAGGATAAACAGATATTAAACTCATTTAACAAAGTGTTAATACAAAATTAAAACTTATATAAAAGTTTGGAGGTGAAGTATCAATAAGAATAGATAGCGAGGTGCAGCAAGTCTCAGCATGCTGTTTTGCTGAGGCACTCTTATTCACTAGAGGCTATGTTCTTAAATAGAACACAGAAGAACTTTATATAAGTACTATTTACTGTGTATCACTACCATTTTCTGGGATTATGGTAGAGTCATTGGCAATTTCCAGTTATTACCATGTCTATTTATCGCACTGGTCCTTGCATGGTATGCTTGCTTTCTGCTGAAGAACTGTTTGGTTTACAGGTAACAAAGGGCATGAGAATGTGTTCTGAATGCTTTCCTGATGCACTAAGAATTTAAATATATGCTAGTCACGTGTGATACATCTATTTATTGAAGAGATGTGTTTGCTTCTTTTAGTTAAGACACAAGTGTTAGGTGAATGCTTAATATGTATGTGGACTTTATTGTGTCAGAAATTTCATGAGACTCAAAAACTTACTAAATCCTGAAATTTTATGCGCAGTTGATGAGGATTCAAGAAAGTGTATCATCTCTCAATCACACAAAAGAAAAGATCTTGTTCTTATTTGACCTAAAAGTAATAGAGTGCCAAGCTCATGGCACTAATAAGAATCCACTTCCTGAGACTCCTGGGTTCTTACCCAAATTAAATTCACGAGTGAATTGGATTTTTATATGGGAACTTTTGAAATAATAATGAATAAAGTATAATTCTTTCTTTATTCTATCACCTTTCAGATTTTCCTATGGATTCTAGTAATGGAAACTGTAGAGGGGCCAGCAGTGGTGAGTGTATCACTATCTTCCTAATTTTCGTTTGTTTTCAAATTAGTCTTTGTAACCTAGATACTCAACTCTTATATGGGTACATTTATGCCCTATGTTTTAAAAGTAAACTTTAAAAATTATATTTTATTTTAAAAATTAGCATATAATAAAATTGACCTTTTCTCTTGGTCTTTAAAAATTGTGTGGATTTCGTGAGTTCTGTGGATTGTAATGCATGGGTAGACTTGTGTAACCACTACCATGATAAAGATACAGAATAGTTGTTAACACCTCAGAAGAAACTTCCTCATGCTATCTCTCCATAATTACAAGCTTCTCTCACCCTTAACCACTGGTCATCACTGATGTATTCCCCACTCCAGCTTTGTCTTTTTGAGATGATCTTATAAATGGAATGGTAGAGTATGTAACCTTTTGAGATTGGCTTGTTTAACTTACCATAATGTCTTTGAGCTTCATCCAAGTTGTTGCTGCATGTAGCAGTATCGATTCGTTTTAATTGCCAAATATTTTATGACTTGAGTCTATTACCATTTGTTTAGCCATTCATGTCTTGAAGGATTATTGGGCTGTTTCTAGTTTTTGTCAGTCATGGGTAGATCTACTATAAATATTTGTGTAAAGGTTTTTGTATAAACATAATTCTTCATTTCTCTAGGGTAGATATCTAGGAATAGAGTTACTGGGGTTATATGGTAAGGGTATGTTTAACTTTGTAAAAAGCTGCCAAACTGTTTCCAAAATGGCTGTTCAGTTTTACACTAGCAATGTGTTAGAGTTCCAGTTGTTGTGCATCCTCTCTGGCATGTGGTATTTTCAGGTTTTTATTTTTTCAATCCTAGCTATTTTAATAGGTTTGGAGTGATAGCTTACATCTATGGAAGTAGTGCTGTATTCTGGATATAAAGAACCATGTTTTGGTTCCATTGATTTTTCTCTATCGTTTCTCTGTTTTCAATTTTATTGATTTCTGCTCAGTATTGCTTTCCTCTGCTTGCGTAGGATTTATTTTGCTGTCTTTTTTCCCCCCCTTAAGCTGGAAGCTTAGATTATGATTTGAGACTTTTCTTCTTTTCTAGTATAGTAATTTAATGCTATAAGTATCCATCTAAGGATGGCTTTGTTTGCTTCTCACAGAGTTTGATAGGTTTTATTTTAATTTTTCTTCTGTTTAAAATATTTTATAATTTCCCTTGAGACTACCTCTTTGACTCATGAATTACTTGTGCTGTTATATTTGCTGCTATTTGGAGATTTTTCTCTTTATGTTGTTGTATTTTATTTTAATTCCCCTATGATTAGAGAACATACTTTGTATAATCTTGATTGTTTTAAATTTGTTAAGGTTTTTTCTGTGACCCAGGATATGATTTATCTTGGTGAATGTTTTATTTGAACTTGGGGAAAAATATGTATATTCTGCAGTTGTTGGGTAGAATGATCTTTATTTATTTACTTGAGAGAGAGAGAAACGGAGATAGAGCACAAGCAGGGAGGAGAGGGAGAAGCAGGCTCCCCGCTGAGCAAGGAGCCCAATGCGGGGTTTGATCCCAGAACCCTGGGATCATGACCTGAGCCAAAGGCAGACACTTAAATGACTGAGCCACCCAGGCGTCCCGGGTGGAATGTTCTTTAAATGTCAATTAGATTAGTTAATACTGTTGTTTAGTACTTTTATATTCTTGCCCATTATCTGTGTGCTACATCTATTGATCACTTTGAGATTAATATTTAAGTCTCCAAATATTGTAGACTTTTCTATTTCTCTTTTCAGGGCTATCAGTTTTCTTTCATGTATTCTGAAACTCTGTTATTTGGTGCATTCACAGTATTTTTATGTCTAATTGGGGAATTGACCCTTCATCATGTAATGTCCCTCTTTATCTCGTAATTTTCTCTGCTCTAAAGTCTATTTTCAGGGGCGCCTGGGTGGCTCAGTCGTTAAGCGTCTGCCTTCGGCTCAGGTCATGATCCCAGGGTCCTGGGATCAAGCCCCACATTGGCCTCCCTGCTCAGTGGGAAGCCTGCTTCTCCCTCTCCCACTCCCCCTGCTTGTGTTCACTCTCTCGCTATGTCTCTCTGTGTCAAATAAATAAAATCTTAAAAAAAAAAAGTCTGTTTTCTTTGATATTAATATATAGCTTCTTCAATTTTCTTTTGATTGGTATTTGCAAGGTAATCTTTATCCTTTTATTTTTAACATACTTATATTATTATGTTTTAAATAAATTTCTTGTAGACCTGGTATAATTGGGTCATTTTTTTGTTGGTATTGTTTTTTTGTCCATTTTACCAATCTTTGTCTTTTGATTGGTGTGTTGAGACCATTTACATCTAATGTGATTATTGATATGTTTGTATTTAGATCTACCATTTTATTATTTGTTTTCTGTTTATTCCTTATCTTTTTCATTCCTGTTTTCTATTTCCTAATTTATTTTAGATTATGTGAATGTCTCTCGCTCTCTCTCTCTCTCATACACACACACATGTATATGTCTGTGTTATATATTTTTTTCACATGATACATGTATCATGAGAATATATATACCTATATTTTTTCTTTCAGACATAAAAAATGTTTCTTTTAAAGATTTATTTATTTTGGGGGGGGAGGGGCAGAGGGAGAGTGAGAGACAGAATCTCAAGCAGACTCTGTGCTGAGTGTGGAGCCTGATGGGGGTTTGATCTCATGACCCTGAGATCATGACCTGACCTGAAACCAAGAGTCAGATGCTTAACTGATTGAGTCACCCAGGCACCCTGACATTAAAAATGTTTTAAACAACTCAGTAGGAGAATAGCCTACTATGTTTACACAGATATTTTTAATTTCTATCATTTTTCCCAATTTCTAGTATTCCTTCTACTTGAAGAGCATCCTTCAACACTTCTTTTAGAGCAGTTCTGGTGGCAACAAATTCTCTTAGTTTTCCTTTATCTGAAAATGTCTACCCTTCACCTTTATTCCTAAAGGACATTTTCATTGGATATAGAATTTTGGGTTGGCAGTTCATTCAGGCTTAAAAAAGTTATTCCACTTACTTCTGTCCTCAGTGTTTCTCATGGGACATTGGTAGTTATTCAAATCATTGTTCCCCTATATAATTCATCAGTTTTCTCTGGTTGATTTCAAGAATTTTTCTTGGTGTTTAGTTTTTAGGAGTTGGATTATGCTATGTCTGGAATTTGATTTCTTTGGGCTTATCCTGTTTAAGGTTAAGTGAGTTTCTTGAGTCTATAAGTTTTTGCATTTGTCAAATTTGGGAGGCTTTCAGCAACCATTTCTTCAAATATTTATTTTTACAGCACATTCTCTTCTACTTCCAAGTCTATGATGATGTGAATGTCAGAGCTTTTGTTATTATCCCACAGGTTTCAGAGGCTCTGTTCATTCCCCTCCCAATCTTTTCTGTTTCTTCAGATTAGATAATTTCTTTTGGTCTGTCTTCAAGTTCATTGACTCTTTCCTTGATCATGTCTGTTCTGCTATTGAGCCCATCCAGTGAATTTTTTAATTTCAGTTATTACAATTTTCCCTGTTCAAAATTTCCACTTGGTTCTCCATTGTATCTTCTATTTCTTTCTTGAGACTTTCTATCTTTCCATTCATTTCAAGGGTGTTCACTATTACTTTTTGGGGAATTTTTATAAAAGCTGCCTTGAAATTATTGTTGGATAACTTTAACATTTGTGTCATCTGATTTTTTTTTCCTGTACATATTGAGATTTTTCTGGTTCTTCATCTGTGGAGTAATTTATTGCATCCTGGTCATTTTGATTATTATGTTCTAAGAATTTGGGTCTTATTTAAAGTTCTATGAAAAATGTTGATATTTTTATTTTAGCAGGAGTCAATCTTGCTGCAACTTTGCTGCAACTTTGCTTAAAGTAGCAAATTCTGACTTGTCTTCTGTGGGTTGTGCTTTCAGTATCCGTTTAATTGTCAGTCTTTGCAATGCCTTTCAGATCCATTCCATGTGTATCCTACCCAGTGGCCAGTGTGAGATCAGGGCAATATCTATCCCATAATTTAGTTTTCAAAGTCTATGGTATACTGCTTAGTGTCAGATTCATATATACCCACAGGTGAACCTACCAGTTCATAAACAATTTTATGGAATTTTTTCTAAGTTCCTCCCTCTCTGTGGTCGTCTCAGTACTTTTCAGTTTGTTGGGGGCTCCCCAGCTTTGGGCTTTTGGCCAGAAAGCTGGAGCTTTATTTATCCCACTCTCTGATGTACTTCCTGTGACTGACTCTGCATCGAGGCCAGATGGTGGGAGGACAAAGCAATGGGACTTTGCCCCAATCTCTTGACACTACATGTTCAATCAGAAAAAAAGGTTCTCTAACATCAGCAGTTTAGGCTTCTGAGGGCCTCCCTTGGTGCAGCTATTGTCAGTACTGCCCCAGGATTTCTTGAGGGATACAAGAGAATGGAGTGTTAGAAGACCCTTTCCGACTTCTTGAGTCAGAACTAGAGGGCTTGTCTTGAAGAATTCTGTCTGCCTAATGCCCACTTACAGGCTATGGGCTGTGTTGAAACTAGGCTGGAGGGTACCAGAGGGGAAAAATTGATGATCCTACTACCAGTTTGATAGTATTGGTCTTCTTTCCCAATCTTCCTGCTACTATTTACTTTTTGGAGTCCTTAAGTAGTTGCTTCATACATTCTGTAACTGTGTTCAGTGGGAGAGACAGGGTGGAGTCTAGTTACTCCATCTTACTATAAAATAAGCTTTCAAATGAAGTATGATGTATGTGAAAAAAAAACCCCACAAATCATAAGCATGCAGCTCAGTGACTTGTCACAAAGTAAACACTCTTGTGTAACCACTGCACGGATTAGGATGTATACCATTACCAGCACTTCAGAAGCCTCCTTGTGCCTCTTCCAAATTGCTCCTTCCACCCTTCTTTCCAAAGGTAACTACTAGCAGAAATTCCAATAGCATATATTAATTTTGCCTAATTTTGATCTTTTATGAATATATATATATAGTGTGTGTGTGTGTGTTGCTTCCTCTGCTCCTTATTATGCTGTGTATAGTAGTAGTTCTGAATTTTCACTGCTGTGTAGTATTTTATCATATGAATATACCACACATTATTCTAATGTTCTTGGATATTTGGCTTGTTTCTAGTTTTTATTTCTATGATTAATGCTGTATTTGCTCTTACAAGAACATTATAACTACAATTAGTTACTGTATACCTTTTCTATTTCACTTTCCTCTAGGAATTTGCACTGATTTGGGTCTGTGTGTCCTGCCTTGTAAGGTGTCTTTTCTTTATTTTTAAAAGATTTTTTATTTTTTTATTTGAGAGAGAGAGAGAGAGAGAGAGAGAGGTGTCATTCCCCTCCACAGCCTTGAGATTAGTGGGAAATTCTTTTATATTTGCTTTCATTTCTGATTTAGCCTCCACAGTCGACACATTCTTTCCTTTTGGACTGGACAAGCTTCCCTGAGCACATCCTTTCCTTCTTTATAGCTCCTTGAGTTCTCAACATCCACCATTCAAAGTAGAAACAACAAATAACGGTTGCACTTTACCCACCCCCCCCCAGAAAAAAACCCAGCTTTAGTTGTCTTTCAGTGTGTTGAATCTCTGTCATAATAACAATATTTAATGAAAAAAAAAAGCAGGATGAATTAGGTTTTCTTTCTTGGCTGTGGAGGATGCTGGTGGTGGGAAGGCTTAAGGGAAGGTCTAAGAATGGGAAACGGGACTTCTCAGTAGAAAGTAGCCAATCTGGTTTTATTTGTGATAATCAGTCAACATTCAACTTTGAATTTCAACTTTCTTCCTGATTTTGTTAAATACTATTAACTCTATACTTCTCTCCAAATTCAAGGGAAAATGGAAACTTAGAGGGAAAATACCATTCCTTTTCTATTGAGAATCCTGTATCTTTAAACTATTAATGTCAGAACAAAACAAACTATTGATACCAAAAGAATTACTTTAGTTGTTAATTTACCTGCTCATCCTCTATAAGAATTATTCCACTGAAACGACCTGAGATCATGACCTGAGCCAAAATCAAGAGTCGGATGCTTAACCGACTGAGCCACCCAGGTGCCTCTGCCTTGTAAGGTGACTTATATGTGGAAGTGGAATATTTATTTTATTGAGTTGTAAATAAGTTCAAGATATGAATTTTCATTAGACTGCAGCAGTTTTCACTGTTGATTTCCATTGAATCTTGTCAGAGTGACAAGGGTTTGGCCAGAGGCAATGTCTGCCAAAGGTGCCCAACAAACATGTATCTTGTGAAAAAACGTAAGTGAATGAAAATGACTTATTTAGAATTATTTCATTACCTTCTTGATGCAATTGAGAATGTTTTGGCAGTGTCATAAAATCAGCTGGAAATTACCGGTGTCTAGCCTTGGTTCTATTTTAATGATCACTCCTACTTTATATTTGATCAAAACAAACCACAAGGCTCACTTGTATAGTATAATTGGTAAGTCAACATTTTTGGTCAAGTGCAGGCATGTGCTATCAAATTGTCCAGAAGTTATGGTTAGAATAACATAGCACTTCAATGTGTCAACAAGAGAAGATGGCATAAACAATACTATAAATAATATACAAAAACAGTTCAATGTGTAAAACTACCTGGAATGAATGTCATTTCCTGGGTTTAGTGTTTACTGTTCCTCTTTTACAAATGTTTCCCTGTTTCCTGGTATAATGGGAACGATGAAAATCAACCAACAAACAGGCAAAACCAAGATCATTCTGCTTGCAAAAAAATGCACTGACGTAGTCACATGTTCTGTAAAAAAAATATAAATTATTCACCCTCAAAATTTTATGCTTTGGAAAAATGGAGCAGCCGAGGTTGATAAAACAGGGAATGAGGAAGGTACAAAAACACTGTAACCCACATAACCTCACTTTCAAAAGTGTCAAGCTATTTCTGCCTGGAACTTGGAAAAGAAACTCCAGTTAATTTATCCTTTGTCTGGAAGTTTAAGAATTCTTTTCTTTTTTCTCTCTTTTCTCTGTTCTCTTATAGAAGCGTAACCAAATTACTTTTCTGATTTGTTTCCAAATACAAAATCAGGCTGTATTGACCTCTGAGTTTCCATCGGATGTATTTTCGAATCACGGAAACATTAGCAGTATCCCCAGTGTAAGTTGGGTGCTCTACAAAGTTTTCACTAACATCTTCCTGCCCCTATCTCAAAGGTGCTTCAGAGAAACTCTTCTGGGGGGCTGAGGGGCAGCTGCTGAGTAACTGGATTCCTGATTGCCTGCACCTGCCAGGTCTGCCCCGGCTACCCCTCTTTTGGGGATGGCCTAGGCCTGGCTTGGGTAGTATAGATTCATTCTCTCTCTCTCTCCTTCTCCAAACTTCTTTCTTCCCCTTTGACTTCCTCCTAATTTAGAGAAGGAATTTGTTTTTTTTCCTTTGGTGCAAATGTTTATTGACAATAGCAGCTGAATTAACCTGGGGGCAACTTCTGCCCTTTGCTGGAAAAAAATTAGGGTAGATAAAAAGTAGTATATTTACAATTTTACAGTAGCCTACAAGTATATGCATCCTTTATTTTATTACTTTGCAATATTTGACACTTTTGACTCATTTTTATTCATAAGCATTCTCCTCCTCGAGCTGTTACCCAAATCTGCTGGTGCTTCTCCTGCCCCCCCAGCAAGTGGGCATTCCCTGAGGCTCTGTGCTTGGTCTCTGCCCCTATCTCTCTGCAGTGGTTTCTTCCCACTGGAGTGCAGCCAGCTCCATGGGCTTAGTTATCACTCTTGTGACTCCAGGTCTTATCACTGCCACGGGGAGAGCACCACATTTCTCCTTCAGTAAACACTTCTACCCGGGCCACCTAGTTGTACTTCAAATACAACCTAGTTAATAATTAAAGTTATCTTTGTATCACAGATTTCTTCCTTGCAACTTTCTTTTTTAGTATGTGGCACCGTTGTTTTCTCAGGTCCCCAGTATCAAAACTTCATAGTCCGCTAATTGGTCCATCCACCCCACTGTTCCTTAGAAATGTCATGGCCGCCTCCTCTTGCCAGGCATACTGTATACCCGGGACATGGGGTGAGGGAGTGAGCAGTGACCGCACCTCCCTTTTCTGCCCTCTTTTCTATGTGCTTGAGAGGGCTAGATAGATACCTGATGTTCTTTTTTTTTTTTTTTTTTTTTTAAGATTTTATTTATTCAAGAGAGAGAGCGAGCATGCCAGAGAGCCCAGGTGGGGGAGGGGCAGGGAAAGGTGCCAGGGAGAAGCAGGCTCCGCACTGAGCAGGGAGCCCAGACGCAGGGCTCCATCCCAGGACCCTGAGATCCCAGGACCCTGGGATCATGACCTGAGCTGAAGGCAGACGCTTAACCGGCTGAGCCACCCAGGCACCCTGATATATGATGTTCTAAAAGACTGTGAAGCCCACTTTATGTTTTTGTTAATTGAGCTCTTTAGGGTATATCGCTGAACATAATACTTCAGCTCTCACAGGAGAAAATGGGCAAATCTCATTGATTATATTTTGTATATCCTGAATGACCCTTGGATCCAGAAATGTTGTGAAGGACAGTTTATTTAAAAATTTCCAAAGACCTAAATCCTAAAGGAATAAACTAAATTTCCTTTTCTTATTAATACAGTGTTAGTCCTCTCAATCTTAAACAGTTCCCTTTTACAAAGTACAAATTACTATGAATAGAGACCTTTATTACAATATTTGAGGTTTGTTTTTTAACTTAAACTGAGCAAATGTTATTTTTGCTTTTTAAAGCCTTATTACCTATGTTCACCAATCAACTGCATTGCATTTTCCACATACTGCTCTTATCCAAAATAAAATCTAATAGATTCTTTGCCTTATGCTTATGATTGGGAAATAAATATTATTTTAAACATGTAATGAACAGCTGCTAAGTCATGGCACAGTTCAGTTTATGGAAAAATGAAAGGAATGTCTCATGAATTTTTATGTTATTGGTACTTTATCGATGTATAATTCACTTACAGTAAAACGCATAATTAAGTGTATGCCACACTGAATTTTGGCAATATATACATCTATGTAGCTATCACCCAGATCAAAATAAAGACATTTCCATCACCCCTGAGAATTCCCTTGGGCCCAATCACCCACCCCACTGTGAGGCAAGCACAGATGTTATTTTTATCACCATAGATTGTCTGTTTTTCAGATTCATGTAAATGGAATCATATAGTACAATATTCTTTTGTGACTGGCTACTTTTGTTTTTGTGTAACGTTTTTGAGATTTATCCACTTCTGTGTATCATTTCATTCTTTTTTGTGGAATAGTAAACCCTTGTGGGAGCATAATACCGATGTGATTTCTCAATGCTATTTTTTTTATATAGTTCCCCCCCAAACTAAATGTAATACATATAAAAGTTTCTATCTCTAGGAAAAAATTTAGTAAATTTTTATCTTTAAACTTAAACTTTTAAAGTTTTTTTTTTTTTTTTAAAGATTATTTATTTATTTATTTGACAGAGAGAGACACAGCTAGAGAGGGACCACAAGCAGGGGGGAGTGGGAGAGGGAGAAGCAGGCTTCCCGCTGAGCAGGGAGCCTGACACGGGGCTTGATCCCAGAACCCTGAGATCATGACCTGAGCCGAAGGCAGACGCTCAATGACTGAGCCACCCAGGCACCCCTTTAAACTTAAACTTTTAAGTATAAACTTTAAACTTTAATTTTTAAATCAACTTGCAGATGATTTTGGTTAGAAAATCATCTCTTCTGTTTCATCATCTGCTCTTGAATTTGCATAAAATATCTTCAGATCTTTTTGTTTATATATTACTACTACTGCTAAGAGCTAACATTCAGTGGATGATTTACTAAGTAATAGGCTTTGTGCCCAATTCTTTAAGTGAATTATTCTTTAAATTCTTAACAATAACCCTATGAGGTAGACAGTATTAGTTTAGAAATAGGTTTTGCCAAAGGTAACTTGCCCAAGGTCACACAACTGGGAAGGAATGGAGCTGGGATTCAAACCCATGTGCCCTTAATCATTTTGTCATATTCTCTTGCATGCTAATACTTATTAGAATGGTTACATATGTGATCATTTTGGCTTGCTAAGTTTGATCCTTCCAATTTTGAATATGTACATGACAATTCAAATGGACTCCTTACATCAGGACAGAAATTAGCTTGGTCTACCTGAATCAAAATAGCAGAATCTGGTACTGTTGAAAAGCCTGATTGCTTAATTTTGGTGGGCACCACAGTTCTGTAGGTGGCAAGGAACCTTGGACAAATAGTCCTTCTCTTATTCATTAGGTGGTCTTTATATATAATGGATTAAAAATCCCAGTGAATCTTGATTAAATCTGACATTTATGAGGCAGGTATACCAGGTACTGTGATAAGTATTTTATGTGTCTTCCCTCATTTATTTCTCCCAGTAATTCTGTAAAAGGTAAGTCTGAAATTACCTAAGGGCGTACTTATTGACACCTCTTATAGGTGAGAGCTGGATCTCAGTAAGGAAGTCATAGTTAAGAATATAGAGGTTCAAATTGTAAAAATTTATTTTTTATGCCTGTTTTAAAATTTGTGGTTTGCTCCTGTTTCTTAAAATGGAGGGAAGAGGGCAAGTGGGCTTGTAGGGTCAAATGCCAAGATATAAAACATATAATACATTTGGTACAAACTAAAATTACTTAAACTCTAATCTGATTAGAATGAGTCAATCTTGAAAGAATTACAGTAGAAATTGTAAAACAAATAGAATTATATTTTCTTTAATCCCCACATACTTTTTGACAATAGATCCTGCACACAGATATAAGATGTCTTCTCCTAGAAAACGCAGAAAAATACTAATTCATAGATAGTAGTATTCCAAAGTCATGGTACCTGAAAAGCTATAGGGGTTTTAGAATCCAGCAGAGGAAGTCAGTTATAGTCTTATGGCTCTGGATGGGGCCCAGCAGTAGTGAATCTCAAGCAAAGGTCAAGAATAGAAAATTGTATCACCCTTAAGCATGAACTTGAACAGATTGCATTAAGTAGTGAAGGTCCACTGAGAATCAAATTTCATAGTTTTATCAGGTACTTATAATTCTTTAGATCTTATGAAACCATATGACTCTAAAAATACTATTATCACTGTTTTCAATAAATGAGCCCATTTTTATGAACAAAAATTCGAATAAAGGAGGATGTGATTACTTTCCTCTCTGAACTATCTTTATAAGAAGCCTTGTTGTTGAGACAGTGCATGGTGGGTGTGGGGAACGGGGGGGTATCTCCTCTGAGTTGCAAACCAGATTCTGTGGAGCTCAGGCATGTTAATTTTGCAAACTAATGTTTGCATGAGGGTGATAAACTCATGTTTGTATGAGGATGATAAACAATCTTCAGTTTCATTAGCAGAGAAGTAGGAAATCATTGATTCTAGGAGAGTGCCTGAGAGAACCAAGCAAAAACGTGAGGGAGAGCTGCCAGAGGTGGTTTCATGATGGAGGCCCATGAATGCTTGTGGGATATAGGACGCCATGCTGTTCTGCAATTCAGGATGTTATATTCGATCCTAGATGTTGAGGCGAATGAATTATTAATATAAAACCTTCCCCACATTTGAAGAATTCTTTTGTCACTTATTTTTGTTGCAGCCAGCTCCTTTAACTTGTTCATGTATTTTTTTTCCTGAGATAAAAACATCAAGGCAGTTCCTTTACAACCTTTTCTTCTCCACCAAATCAATATCTAATGGTTTTTGGAATGCAACCAAATCAATATCTAATGGTTTTTGTGCAAAGCTCAGTAAATAATAGATTTTATTTTGCCACTGTAGAAACCAAAATTTAAGAACCTTGTGCCGTTGGGAAGCTGAGAGAGGGACACTACTAGCAACATTATTAGCAAATTAAAGTAGAAATGATGATAATATTACTGGCTCCATAAAAAGTCTGAGAAATCAACTATTTATAGTAAAAGAAGAAAAAAAAAGGAGGCTGCTACTCTGATTTAGGGTGGCAGGTAAAAAAAACATAATGAATAATGCATGTACTATATCCCTCCATGATTCTTTGCAATTTCTCAGTTCCTGGGCTTTCAGGGATATATATGTAGATGTGAGTAAAAGTACTTTAGAGGAAGAAGAATCGATCTAAGATATATTTTTCATGAATACACTCTCATATGAATATGTTTGGTTTGAGTTAGCATAAATAAGTGAAAGGAAGTCCTTCCATATTTGAGACTTATAGATACAAATTTCCACTTCTCCTTTTATTCTGTTATTTTATTGAGTTATTAGTTCAACTAGGCAGATGTTTGTAGCAAGAGCTACAAACTGAAGCATGACAAGGGTCACATTTATGGCATGGCCTTGCCAACTCTGAGGCTAGCAGAGATAAGTGCACTCTAGATGAATCAAATCTAGTCCCAAGAATAAACTGCTTTGCTCCTTAGCTATTAGGAAATGGTCTAGCTATGTATATGTAGTTGTGTATATATAGGTATGTAAATACCTACTTGAAATCTTCCTAAATCACTTTATGACTTAATTTTTGAAAAATCTCTGCTTGGGAAGGTTATGGGATCTATTTGTTTATGCTTCAAGCAAAGTTGTATGGTAACAACATCCTATTAGACTCAATTCAGTGATGGTTGGTATAGTTTTGCCAAGAATTATTATTAGAGTATGAGCAAATTTCTAAAGAATTACAAATATGTAGATAATTTATGTACATGCATTATGTTTGAGAAATATCTATTTTTAAATGCTAGAAAAGCACAAATCCCTATGTGTATATCAGTGAGGATAATTTGTAAATCAGAGCATAGCAGTTATTTCTTCAGAAATGGTCTCATCTCGAGAATATCTCTCCTTGGGGCGCCTGGGTGGCTCAGTCGTTAAGCGTCTGCCTTCAGCTTAGGTCATGGTCCCAGGGTCCTGGGATCGAGCCCCACATCAGGCTCCCTGCTTGGCAGGAAGCCTGCTTCTCCCTCTCCCACTCCCCCTGCTTGTGTTCCCTCTTTCTCTGTGTCTCTCTCTGTCAAATAAATAAATAAAATCTTTAAAAAAAAAAAAATATCTCTCCTTAAAAAGGAACCCTTGTGAACTGTTCATGGGAAAGTAAATTGGCGTAACCACTGTGGAAAATAGTATGGAGGCTCCTCAAAAAATTAAAAATAGAGGGGAGCCTGGCTGGCTCAGTCAATATAACATGCAACTCCTAATCTCAAGGTAGTGAGTTCAAGCCCCACATTGGGTGTAGAGCTTACTTAAAAAAAAAAATTAAAAATAGAAACCCCATATGATCCAGTAATTCCATTACTGGGTATTTACCCAAAGAAAACAAATACACTAATTCAAAAAGATATATGCACCCCTTTGTTTATTGCAGCATTATTCATAACAGCCAAATAAGGAGGCAACCTAAGTGTCCATTGATGGAGGAATGGATAAAGATGTGGTGTGTACAGACACACAGACACACACACACACACACTGGAATATTACTGGGTCAAAAGAAGAATGCGATCTTGCCATTTGTGACAACATGAATGGACCTAGGGGGTATTATGCTAAGTGAAATAAGTCAAACTGAGAAAGACAAATACCATACGATTTCACTTAAATGTGGAATCTAAAAAACAAAACAAATGAACAAACAAAGCAGAAATGGATCCATAAATACAGATAACAAACTGATTATTGCCAGAGGGGATGAGGTGGGCAGGATGGGCAAAAGGAATGAAGGGGAGTAGGAGGTATCGGCTTCCAGTTATGGGAGAGTAAGTCACAGGGATACAAGGCACAACATAGGGAATATGGTCAACATATCCCAACATAATACAGGGATAAAAGGCATAACATAGGGAATATGGTATTCTAATAGTGATGTATGGGGACAGATGGTAGCCACAATTTTGGTGAGCATGGCATAATGTATAGACTTGTTGAATTACTGTGTTGTACTCCTGCAACTAATGTAACATTCTGTGTCAACTATATTTCAGCAAAAAAAGAATTATCTCCTTAAAAAAATTTGTAACATTTCAGTACAAAATAAAGCAACTATACAATAGAACTAGATAACTTTCCTTTTTTGACAAATAGGAATATAAATGTTTTGCGAATAAGAAAGTTATTATTGGAGGGGCGCCTGGGTGGCTCAGTCGTTAAGCGTCTGCCTTCGGCTCAGGTCATGATCCCAGGGTCCTGGGATTGAGCCCCGCATCGGACTCCCTGCTCGGCAGGAAGCCTGCTTCTCCCTCTCCCACTCCCCCTGCTTGTGTTCCTGCTCTCGCTATTCTCTCTCTCTGTCAAATAAATAAATAAAATCTAAAAAAAAAAAAAAAAAAGTTATTATTGGAGTGGGCTTCTTTAGAATAGCAACCAACACTGAAATTACCCATAATGTATTGATTTGAGATCTTTATTCCACGGAAATTGTGTGTTAAAAATTATCTGCAGAACAAGGGAAGTGCTGTGTGTAGTGTGAGAAAATCCTCACCTCTCTCATGGATGAGAATAATGTTGCCACTACTGCTTTGTAGAATAGCACCGATCCCCAGTAATGGTGATTTCTAGAACTTAAATGCTGCTAGGAAGGGTGCTTGCTACTCTTCTTGGGACTGCTACTTTAAAGCATGTTATCCATAAGTTCAACTGGAAGTAAAATTTATTTTGATTAGAAAACATCAGCTGGTCATCAAAAGCTTCTGCCTTTTATTGGTCTATGCTAACATAAAACATTTCTTAAAATACTTCTATTGGCTTTCTTTCTGTGATTCATGTGTTCTTTTTTCCTTTTTCTGTGTCAAAGCATAAACAGATGCCATTTATCCTTAATGAAGCATTCTCAGGGACACTAGTTTAAAGAAATCTTTACATGAACTAAAATGCCTCCTGAGATAATTGTGTATTATTTTCTATTTTTATATTGGCTTTAATGACTAACAACTTACAGTTATGATGCATATATGACCTATATTTGTTAGCTAAGTAATCTATGAACAGTATAGTAATCCACTTTCCAAGATGTTAAGTGATTTATCCTATATATGAAACATTTTGAGACAATTCAAATTTTAATTACATATACCTGTCTTATATGTAAAAATGTATTCTTGTCACTACTCACCAGATTTGAAAAGTATGGAACTTCTCATTTCAAATTATGTATTAGTAATTTCTTCCAATAAACTTAAAAATACCATTGAGTTAAATAATGGTTATTCGGCCTCTAGGTGGGATTTGTGGCTGCTCTTAAGAACATCATTAAGTTCACCGGGTTGTAATCATACCTGCTTATCTCATTGAGTTGCTTCTTTTAGATCAGGAACTAGGATTTGGAAAAGTGTCATGTGATCTGTAAGGCCTATATGAATGCAGGTGGTACCCCACAGAGGTAAACCAGTTACCTGAGCATCAGCAGGAAATTGCCTTTCAGTAGGCATTGATTCTACTTCCATAGGCACTAAACATGCCTCTTTCAGGATTCGGGGTTGATGCCCTCTTCATGCGTGGTGGTGAACAGGGTTTCCTCAGGATTTGGGTGGTTTGTTGAAGACTAGGAGCTTATGAGCATATTGACATTAAATAAGAGGCTGGGTAAATAGAATAAACATGAATGTATCCCAGGAGAAAGAGATCAGACACAGAATTATGAAGAGCCACCTCACCACCAAATTTGGATCGAATCTTATCAACAAATGTGAACGAATAAAAGAAAGCTCATGTTGAATTTTTGCTTATAGCTAAAATGTTGTATTTTTCAGAACGCTGCAAATGTAAGCCTATTAGAGCTACACAGAAGACCTATTTCCGAAACAATTACAACTATGGTAAGGATAACTTCATGGTTGACCTATAAACTGCTTTGCTAAGAAAGGGGTGTGTGTGTGTGTGTGTGTGTGTGCACGCGTGTGTGCGTGCACGCGCCCATGCACGTGTGAATTCATAGAGCAGTTTAAAAATAAGGCTTAAAACCAAACAAGGACAACTTTTAAGCACAAGTGCCCTGTTGCTCCCGAACAGTTAAAATGTTTCATGGGCAAAATTCTTTTTTTCTTTTTTCTCATGGGCAGAACTCTTAACAAATGCTTGGTTTTGCAGCATCTCGGGCAGCACTCCTGCTGTCTTAGCACCGTGTAATCAAGTAAGTACCCAGAGCTGCGTTTCAAAGGAGATGGGAGGGACTCTTCCTTCCCTGACGTGCTAAAGAGGGTTTGAGCTTGAGTGTTTGGAGCTGCACGGGTTTTCAGTCGTGCTTCGAAGTCCCCTTCACTGGGGTAAACGGAGGAGTGCTTTGATGCATCAGAGAGGGATGGGTAATAGAGTACAGCTTGGTTTCTCCAATCAGTCCATCTCATGGAACACATTGGCAGAGTTGGAAGATAACACTGACAGAAGTTGTTAGTAATTCAATTAAGGAAATGTTTTTTGTCTAGCTTGACCAAGAAAAGTGACATTCTGTTAAAGTATTAATTGAAGAACCACCACTCCAAATGTAGCTGGCAGACTTAACTGCAGGAGGAAAAGCCTCCTGTCTGTACCAGGTACTGTGCTGGGTGGTTCCTATACACTCTCTTTTATAGTTTTCTCAACTGCCCCAGGAGATGTATTGTTGTGCTATTTTTATCAGCGGTTATTGAACCCAGATTGTCCTTTCTTAAATTATTTAAAATGTATTTTTGGGTACTGGCATGCTTGAGAGTCACAGATATCAATTACTATTATATTTGGAAGGCTCAGTTAGAATTTTCGAGCTGATAAAATAAGGGACAAATCAACATCTGTTGTAATCCATAGGCATTTTATTGTGATTTTTTTTTTCCTAGCATCTGTGAGATTAATAAAGGTCGTGTGACTATCTCTGAAGAAAATTGTTGATGCTGAGTCAATGAATAAAAACATGACAAATAGATTTTTAAAGGAAACTTTATTATTAAAATGAGAATTTTATTATTGAATTTTTGTGCCTTATTTTAGAGGACAGAGGACATATAGCACAGATTTATTTTTATTTCTATACTGTTGGGAATTGGAAGGAGAGAAATTGGTAAGACTCTAAGAGTAATCTTTGATATCTATGAAAATACTGTGTATTAGAAGGTATAAAGTAGAAAATTCTCAGTGTAAATCAATCTTTTTGAAATAAATATACTAGTTTCCCAAGTTTTTCTTCAATGGAATCAATTTTTATTTTTTTGCTTAAAACTCATCTTAAGAGGAATCTAATTTCTCTTAGCCAGTGGTGGATGCACTTTCCAAGGTTGAAAGGTCATGTTTTTCTGAGAAGTCAAATGCCTGGCTGCTTATCTGAGAACCCATTCCTCTAAAAACTGATGTGAAAAATCACAGGGAAATGGAGGTCTTGCTTTTGAGGAGATTAGGTTTTTCAAGAGTGAAAAATGTTATGTGAACTTTTAAGTATAGGTATACTAAAAACAAAATCATAATAAAAATTGTTATTTCGAGGAATTTAGTTGACTTCGTATTTATTTTACTTCTCTTATAATCAATTTTTACTTTATCTCACTTTTTTAGTGCTGTGACGGTTGGTGCTGCTATTTTGGTTAAGAGTTAAAATACAAGTGGTTACAAGTCCGAGTGAATATTATAACGTAAAATGGAATACAGGTCACAATTAGTGGGAAGGAGATCATTTCTTCCTCATAGCCAAACAATAACCAGGTTGCCCATAGTTGAAGGATTTTCATGTATCTGTAGTCTACTTAGAGCTTCTTTGGGGAGAAAGCAGGCACTCAAATGATTAAATAGAAGGAAGGACTCTGAAAGGAAAATGCAATTTAAATTCTAAAATATGTTGATTTTTATCACTAGTCTCTGCCTGTGTCTCATGAGAAAACAAAGTGGGAGTGGGGGTGAGAGTAAATGATAATTCAGACAACCTCTGCTTCATTCAGATTAATTCAGTAAAAGCTCTTGAGCTTTAACAAAATTACTTGAATAATAAAGTAAGTCTTGTAGAGAGATATTTATTTTGGAGTGGGTACATGTGCTAAAAATTTCTAATGAAAGTAGTGGACACACTGGATAAATCATTAATTTGAGAACATTTGCACAGTTTGCTGATCTCTAAGAGTTGATGGATGCTCTGAGGCACATTTACATAAACCAGGACACAAAAAAATGTCTGCTAGCCGGGCTTGTCAATTTATCATCTGAATCTCCCAAACGACATTTCAAAAAGGCAATCTTATTTTTTGTTAAAATACAGACTTGAGAGAACATGAAGAAGGGATTCCTTTGCTCACAAGTTGCACCAAGCAGGGACAGCTGGGTAGTTCTCTTTCATTCACGGTAGTCCTCACACTTTCTCCGGAAATTGAAATACCCGTGGAGCAAAAATGAGGTTTTGTCCTAAAGTTTTTAGAACAAGCAACTTAATTTCTATCATCCATATGTCCTACTGGTGGAATTTTTTTTTTTTTTTTTTTTTTAAGATTTTATTTATTTGACACAGAGGGAGAGAGAGCACAAGCAGGGGGAGCGGCAGGCAGGCAGAGGGAGAGGGAGAAGCAGGCTCTCCGCTGAGCAAGAAGCCCGATGCAGGGCTCAATCCCAGGACCCTGGGATCATGACCTGAGCTGAAGGCAGCTGCTTAACCGACTGAGCCACCCAGGCGCCCCAACCTACTGGTGGAATGTTAACGTTTCTCGTTTCTATATGAAGTTGGTGCATTGATAGGAGGAATGGTTTATTAGCTGGCTTTATGTTTTCATGGATTACTTTTTTCTATTCCTTTGTAGTCCAAAAAACCCTAAAATCCATGGGAAGGAACTCAGACCAAAGTGGTTTGCAGATATGTGCCTAAGAGGCTTTGAAAAAGTGGATTCATTTGGATACGTTGTGTCTTCCTCTCTAACATCCCTGGATATTGGACTAGGGAGCTGGGCCAAAAGCCCCTGGCTTCTTGCTAATTGACATTTTTACTTCTTTGCTTTGCAGGCTTTTTCAAACCCCTCCTTAAAAGAAAGAAAGAAAAAAAAAAAAGACAAGCTCATTTATCAGAAGGAGGAATCTAAAACATGTGGCTCTTCCAGAGGACAGAACATACAGATTAGAAGCAGAACTGTACTTTGTAGATTCTGAGTCAAATACTTTGACTTTGCAGCTGAATTGGTTACTTTAAGGCAGTTCATCTTCATACTGAGAAGTGAAGCTGGCTTTTGTGAGCTACATTGCATGCCAGTATTTCCACTGAGAGAGGTACATCATGCAACGAACATAGTAGACCATGTTTCATAGCACATGAGCGGAGGGAATGTTGGAGGGTCTGACTTCAAAGCACATGGAGGAAACAAGGTCTCATGGTAGCAGTTTTTTTTTTTTTTTAAGATTTTATTTATTTATTTGACAGAGAGAGACACAGCGAGAGAGAGAGAGAGCACAAGCAGGGGGAGTGGGAGAGGGAGAAGCAGGCTTCCCGCTGAGCAGGGAGCCCAATGTGGGGCTCGATCCCAGGACCCTGGGACCACGACCTGAGCCGAAGGCAGACACTTAATGACTGAGCTGGAGCCACCCAGGTGCCCCAGCAGTTCTTATTCAAGAAGAAAATGTAGTATACCTATAGGAGAGTATAAAAGGTAATTTGTACTGAAACGAAGGAAGAAAGGAGCTGTTGTCTGAACAGTCCCTAAGATGAGCAAGGTGGAAAGATCGCAGAAGCAGCTGGGGAACACTATAGAAGAGACTTTAAAACACTGAAGAGGCCCCGACTCTTTAGAAAATCCATTAATACATCTGATAGAAACAAAGCATATTAAATACCAGGTCTTTACATAGAGTGAAATTAATAACTGAAACCACATATGTACACATTCAAAATAAAATTTTGGAGGAAAATCACATCAGATTCACTCAGCCTTTGATTAAGTGGATTTCTCACATGCACACATGTGTGCATACACATACACATACACAAATATGTGTGTATACACGAATTGGAAGGGGATCAGGGCTGAAGAGTAAAGGGGCAGGTGTGTTGTGTAGTGTGTCATTCACTACCATCTAAGGCAAAAGTATCTGGTTGACTTTTATGACTTGACTAGAAAGGAGCCTACTTGTCTTTTTTGAATGGGGCGTCTATTGTGTTTCATATTACCACATCAACTTTATTTTCTTTTATCCAGTCATTCGGGCTAAAGTTAAAGAAGTAAAGACCAAGTGCCATGATGTGACTGTAATAGTTGAGGTGAAGGAGATTTTAAAGTCTTCTCTGGTAAACATTCCACGGGACACCATTAACCTTTATACCAGCTCTGGCTGCCTGTGTCCTCCACTTAATGTTAACGAGGAGTATATCATCATGGGCTATGAAGATGAGGAACGTTCCAGGTAATTCACTCCCTAAGGATTCAGAACAATTGCTGTGTCTATCCTTTCTTTATTGCATTTCTCTAGACCTCTCACTCTGGGTTTCTTACCTGGGGCTCTGTCTACCTTCTATGGGCTTATAGCTAGGTTTTTCTGGGTCCCTCAATATCGTGTATTGGATAGAAAAGTGTCTGTGTGCAATTTGCGGGCATGCATTTTTCTGGGGAGAGGGATCATAACATCATTTCTTCTTAAATGAGTCCATGACTCCCCAGTTATTAAGAATTACTGTTCTAAAACTTGGCTGTGCTAGTCTAGAGTAAATAGTAAATCTTTCTTGACAACGATTCCTTGTGTTTTTTCAGTAATATATTTTAATTTTTCAAAAATGGTTGCTTCTTTAAAAAATACAGATTACTGTTGGTGGAAGGTTCTATTGCTGAGAAATGGAAGGATCGACTTGGTAAAAAAGTTAAGGTAAGCCTGTATTTTATGTTCAAAGTGATACATAAAAATAAAAGTAGGAAACCAGCCATTTGTCATTTAAACAAAGAGTTGCCCTTAAGGGCATGAGAAATACTGAAACCTGAGATGTGTGTGTCTGTCTGACTGTCTGTGTCTGTGTCTCAAATTCTAAGGACGGAGATTGTTTTTAATGTCAATTTAATTTAAGGAGTGAATTCTCTGTAAGTGCATCAGAGATTTAGCCATAGTTGCCTCACTTCACACAATGAGAAATCTGGCTGTGGTTAGTCCAGTCCTGGTTGGGTGGCTCCACATTATCATTAGGGCTCCAGGATCCTCCTAGCTTCCTGTTCTGCCATTTTTAAGGGTACTGCTTCAGTGCTCATGTTCACCTGGAGGTCACAAGATGGCTGCCTACCTCCAGCATCACACCTATATTTCAGGGAGAAAGAAA
The DNA here is from genome assembly GCF_004348235.1 of Phoca vitulina. Classification (NCBI taxonomy): domain Eukaryota; kingdom Metazoa; phylum Chordata; class Mammalia; order Carnivora; family Phocidae; genus Phoca; species Phoca vitulina. The sequence continues at coordinate 50,030,237 of NW_022589704.1, forward strand.
GGGAGGTAAAAAGGGCTTTCCAAGGGGCGCCTGGGTGGCTTAGATGGTTAAGCGTCTGCCTTCGGCTCAGGTCATGATCCCAGGGTCCTGGGATCGAGCCCCACATCGGGCTCCCTGCTCCACGGGAAGCCTGCTTCTCCCTCTCCCCCTGCCTACTGCTTCCCCTGTTTGTGCGTGCTCTCTGTCAAAAATAAATAAAAATCTTTAAAAAGAAAAGGGCTTTCCAAGTGCCTCATCTGGCAATTTACATGTAGGTTTTAGTCTCCCATCCATCCCTAGCTGTAAGAGAAGCTGACAAATATAGTTTTTTAGCTGGACATGTTGCTTCCTTGAACTAATTGTAGTTCTGTGAGTCAAAGAAGAAGGGGAGAATAAATGATGGGCAGAAAACTACCAATGTCCCAATTCAGAGACACCAATTCCTCTGTACAAGATGAAGCCACATTCATCTGTAGGTAAGAGATCTGACCGAATCAGGTCCTTTAGAGCAGTAATGGAGCTTTATTTTTAAGCCAATGATTCTTAGATTCTGGAAATGTTGCATTTTCAAAAAGCACAATAAATGACCTTATTATAGAAAGTTAGAAGGTTTCATTTCTTCTTACTATACTAAACAAATCTGTTTCAAAGAAAGGAATGTATGCATAGAATTGAAAAAGGTGTGTGTGTGTGTAGTGGGCAGGGAGGGAGAAAGAAAGAGTGGGAATTGTACCAAACATAATACATCCCCTTCCTTCTGTGAGTTTGAAGGCTTGGGAAACATTTACAGGGTAAGTTAAATACCCCTGGGCAGTTTATCTTCTACATCTGGCACTTGACAGAGCAGACACATTTGAGTTTAAGTGACCTACAAAAATGTAAAGGGCATTATTTTGCAGGGAGAAACTACCCTTTGGTAAGTTCTTTTTTCCCCCAGTATATTTGTCAAAAGTGAGATGTATTTCAAGTTCAGACTTGTGGGAATTCTCCATTTGTATCTCTTTTCAATTACTTTGGTGTTTATTAAAGAGTGTCTCTTCTTCAGGAAATTGGAATCTCTTACTGTCCTTTTAATTTGGTTTTCTGCTTGCTAATGCAGAACAGGAATTTGTCCTAAATTCCTGTACCAGTTGGAAGAGCTTTCAACATCCCTGCTGCAAAGCATGTAACGAGGCTTGCTGCTTCTCTTTTGGTACCAAAACAATGACCATCATGTAAAGACCCAGGACACACAGCTTGTTTATCCTATTTCTTAGGCAAACATATTTTCCATTGCTTTCTACAGGAGACTCACAGAGTTACTGTGAAATCTTTTATATTCTCAGTCTGGATTTAAACATGCTAAAGGGAAGAATTAAACCAATAACGTGAACAATTTTTAATTCATATGCAGATACTCATGGCTAAAGATCTTGGATAGAAAATCTCTTTAGGCTAGAATTATTGAGGTTCTTACTTTAGTTTTCCAGTCAATTTGAGGATGTAAAAAAGAGTTTTATGGAGGATACCAGTTTTGTTTTGTTTTGTTTTTCAAATGAGAATTGCCCTTTTCAGCTGATTTTTTTTCTTTTTGCTCAGTGAATAGAATAAGAATTAAATAAAGACCTTCTTACGGTTTTGCCATACAAATGGTTGCTCACCTAAGTCTCTTGAGACAGCAGGTTGTTCAAATCAAAATATTTGGTCTGCCTTGGGCAGCGGAGAATCAGACTATTTTGTAATAGGAAAAACAGTAAGATTGTGGAGTAAAGTATGCTAAAATGAAGAATTATTTGCAGTAATAGAAACATGATAATTTATTATGTACTAAGCCCTTTATGTATTTTTATTTATCTTCAGAACAGTCTTGTAAGTATGTTCTATTATTAATTCCAATGTGTTAATGATGAAAATGAGGTTTAATAAGTTCAAGAAACTTTGCACAGTAACTGATGGAATTAGAATTTGAACTTGGGCCATCTGACCTTAGTTCCTTGCTGCTCGAAGTGTGGTCTCTGGACCAGCAACACTGGCATCACAGGGAAGCTTACTAAGTATGAAAATCTTGGGCCCCATCCCAGACCTACTGAATGAGAATCTGCAATTTTAACAGTATCTCCAGGTTATTTCTATCTTTATTGAAATTTGAGAAGTACTGCTGTAGTCCTTATTCACTACCTATAATACCTGAGATAGAACTTCCTTTTAATTTATTATTTTACATGTAGACACTCTTGGCATTGTTAATATGAAATATTAGTGAACTTGATTGTGGTTATTAGAAACATTGGTAATGTCTGCTTTGTCCAACTTTGAGTGCAGAACCTTGTCTGTTGTGATTGTTGCACTTGGTAGAGATTACTTGGAAATATATTTTTAAGAGATCCTATTTGCCCCCCAAATTTCCATTTTTTTTCACTGCTTAAATCACATATGTTTTAAAAGGCTGTGTTCTGATGTGTCGTCAGAGAAGAAGATGAAAAATAGCCCTTTGAATTCTGTGTGTAAATCTTCCATTTGTTGATCACCAGGGGCGTGCCAGACTGTGTATGTTACCTCCAGAAATACCCACAGATTTGGGTAGATATTTGTGTCACCATTAGACATGGAAATTTTAAGTTTAAGGTTTGTTATGAAAACATGACAGACATATTCTAGGTGGCCACTGTTGTGCTTTTTATGATCAGAATTATGTCCATATAAACATCATCTGATGACAAAATTTTATACTTTTTTTATGATCAGAGAATTATGTCCATATAGCATCACAGGATAACAAAATGTTTTACTTTTGGAAAATGCTTTTGAGATCTGACTTTGCGGTCTCACTAAGTTGTTAGAATAATAGAAATGATGACCCTGGCGATATGCGCATGCGACCATTTTCTGTTTTAAATTTCACAGCGCTGGGATATGAAGCTCCGTCATCTTGGACTGAATAAAAGTGATTCTAGCCATAGCGATTCCACTCAGAGTCAGAAGTCTGGCCGGAACTCCAGCCCCCGGCAAGCACGCAACTAAATCCTGAAATGCAGAAAGAACATCAGTGGACTTCCTATTAAGACTTGCGTTGCTGGACCAGCAAAGGAAAATTGCACTATTGCACGCCATATTCTATTTTTTACCACAAAAATCATGTGGTAACTGATATTACTTCTATTTTCTCTCTTGTTTTCTGTTTTTCTCTTCCCTCCCCCCACCTCCTTTTTTTGTGGTCTGAGGGCAGATCCTTAAATATATGCATTCTGTTTCACTAATCCTGGGAAAACTGTTCTTTGCAATAGTAATAAATTAAACATGTTGATACCAGGGCCTCTTTGCTGGAGTAAATGTTAATTTGCTGTTCTGCACCCAGATTGGGAATGCAATATTGGATGCAAAGAGAGCTTTCTGGTATCCACAGAAAGCTAGATATGCCGTAAAACATAGTCTGCTCATCTAATTACCATTGCCTCATTTTCACATGCCTTTTGGGCATTCTCTTCATGCTTAAAAGTTCTGAATGTTTATAAAGGTAAAATGGCAGTTTGAAATCAAATGCCACACAGGCAAAGCAATCAAGCACCAGGAAGCATTTATGAGGAAACGACACACAAGATTAATTATTTGCAAGATTGGCAGGAAGCAAAATAAATAATGGTAGGAGCTGGGGAAAGAACATTTCGCCTGATTGAGAAGCACCACTGAAACCAGTGGCTGTTGGGGTGTAAACAGTAGCATTTTTCTTTGGGCAATACATTTGATTTGTTTATGAATATATTAATCAGCATTAGGGAAGTGAATTATAACTAGACATCTGCTGTTATCAGTGTGGCTCTGTTAAATTTGCTTCCCTTTAAATAAACCCATTGGTGTAAGTCTTTTTTTCCCCATCTTTTAAAATAAATCTTGACTTGCTGCATTGACCAGGGAAAGAAAGTATGTATGCATGTGCACCGGGGTGTTATTTTTAAAAGATACATAGCTCTATAAATTGCTGTAGTTTGCAGGATGGTAAAATGTGTGAGGGTGTGCGTGTGTGTGTGTGTGTGCACTCACACCCAAGCTGTACTGAATTACAGGCCTGTACTTTATCATTTGGATTTATGCTGTTTAATGCTCAGTAAAATATGCCTAATAAAAGGAATTCTGGTTGTCAGGAGAGAGGTTTTTCTGACTTTTGAACCAAATGCACAATCTCACTAGCCAAGCTGCAGTATCCCCAGGGACCTTGGGGAACAACGGATACTTTTCCTTCCTTCCTTCCTCCAGAGGGGTTCTTCTCTTCAATTTACATATTTGATATGAGCAGAATCAAATTTCTAAGCTATGGTATGCTGAAAATAAAACATTTATGAAGCAAAATGGTGCTGTGCTTCCTTCTACAAGGGCAATCGTGCCAGAATGAAATTCATTCTGGAACAAACATTTCCCCAGTAGTAAATAATTCCTCTAAATTCTCCCTTCTGAAGGTAAAAGAACATCCTGACTTTCCAGCTGATGCCCAAGCCCTTACGGTTTCTGGAATTCCAGAAGAGTTCCCACCTTTGCCTCCGTGAAGACTGCATGCTCTTTTGAGCTGCCCAATGGTTGTTATTGGATAATTTGGCCACATGCCCTTTGGGCTTTATTCTCAAATGGCTAGAGCAGGTGCATCTCTTTTTAGATGCTGCTGTCATAGCCTTAAAAAGGTGAGTTTGGGTGTCACAGGGTAGTTGTGAAGTGGTACAAGGGAAGAACTGCACCTTGGGATCTCTCATCATGATGTTGATGCCTCAACTTGAGCTTCAAGGATTGAAGACTGGAAAGTTGTGCTTCTTCATTGTCCTGTTTCTCTCATGCGTTTTTCATGTTCACTATGGGCAGAAGGGCAAGAATGGACCATAGGAGATTGAAAAGAATCGGTTTCTCAAATCCACAAAATGTCATCATCTCTTCCAAAGCATAGTAAAGAAGACATTTTTTGAGAGAGCGAGAGAGTGAGAATGGGGAAGGGGCAAAGGGAGAGGGAGAGAGAGAATCTTAAGCAGGCTCCAGGCCCAGTGCAGACCTGGACACGGGGATCGATCTCACGCCCCTGAGATCACGACCTGAGCCAAAATCAAGAGTCGGTCGCTTAACCAACTGAGCCTCCCAGGTGCCCCACCCCCAATAGTAAGAGGAGTCTTAAGTGATGAAATATTTTGATGTACGATGAAAGACCCAGATGGGTCCAGCCCATGCAGTATTTTTTCAGGGCTGGGAGGTAGCGGTGGTCAGGTGGTAGCATTTAGTTTCTGTGTAGAGATGTGACACAGTTTATGCTCAGAACACATACAATTATAAACAAAAGAGCGCTCCATTTTTGGATTGAGCTGTGATCTTTGCCACCTTCCCTTTAGTGGTCTCTACAGGCAAGGCTTAATTTTGCTTATCTGTGTGGGGTTCTGTCAGTTAAAGTTTCCAATGGCACGAGGTCCATGAATAAACTGCTTTTGGTATTTCAGTTTGATAGTTGCAATATCTTCATTAATAAATTATGTGCAGGCCTCTTTTGGGAGATAACATGATTTTCATCATGATGGTCGTGTTTCTAATCAGACTGCAAAATCATTTCTACTCTGCAATTGCCATAATACAAATGCATCTTATTAGTGCCTCTGTACAGGCTTTTCTGACAGGTACTAACTTTCAAAGCCACTAAAAATTTAATATATATGCACCCTTGTTGGTAACCTTGAGACTTACAGAGTTAATTTAAAATTTCTTTGAAAAATTTTGTTCACCTTCAGGATTTTAATTTCCCCAGCCAAGTAACACCACCAAAATATTAGGTGTGTGCTGAATAGACTAGCACAAATTAAAATAACAGCAAATTTGGATTCTCTTCACAGATATGTGAGTATTTACTGTGTCACATATAGGGTGTAATCTGATTCGGTTCCATATGTTGCACTGAGCATTTGGGGGTGGGGTGGGACAAATCCGTGGCTTTCCACATCTGTTCTGTATTAAGAAGGCAAATACAAAAATTACAATCACTGAGTAAATACCACTACTTATTGCCTTCTGTAAGAAATTACTTGCTATTATTTTTTCAACAAGTAAAATGACAAGTATTTCAAGATTGGTGTTTATTCAGACTGTAAGCTTTAATATTTAAAAAATATAAGCATTCAAGAAGATGGTAAAAATGAGATAGAGCAGAGATTTCTAATACTGTTCCGGAAATCCAACTGATAGAATTTTTTAATATGGTTCCCAGCTGTATTAATAAGAAAAAATGATATAGTCAGACCTTTCTTTAGTTATCTCTTCGGGTGATAATATCTAACGGTGGCTAGAGCTTTATAGAAAACACCTGTATTGTATTACCTCATGTAATCCTTGAAAGTCTGTGAAGTAAGGATTATTTCCACTTTACAAATGCAGAAATCAAGGCCTTAGAACTCAGAGTTTTGTAAGTAGCAGAGCTGGGCCTCAGACTCTCTTATTTTTATTTCCCAAGTTATATGTTTTCCACTATTGCAAATGCTGATAAAAAGATCAGTGCATCCTGACATTGTAAAAAAGCATAGGGTCAGGCATGGAGTAGGCTACTAATGTTTTTTCTTAAACTGAGGTCTCCCGACTGCATGCCAGAAATCATATATAATATAGTTCCAATTCTGATCCCAAGTACTGTCGTTTTTGCTTTTCAGTTTTCCTTGCCTACAAAATTAAAGTTTCAATGGAATGATTCTTATAGAGGATGAGCAGGTAAATGAACAATTAAAGTGATTCTTTTGGTATTAATAGTTTGGTTTGTTTTGGCATTAATAGTTTAGAGATACGTGATTCTCAGTAGAAAAAAAATGGTATTTTCCCTCTAAGTTTCCGTTTTCCCTTGAATTTGGAGAGAAGTGTGGAGTTAATAGTATTTAACAAGGTCAGGAAGAAAGTTGAAATTCAAAGTTGATTGTTGACTGGTTACCACAAATAAAACCAGATTGGCTACTTCCCACTGGAAAGTCTTGTTTCTCATTCTCAGATCTTCCTACCACCAGCGTCTTCCACAGCCAAGAAAGAAAACCTAATTCTTCCTGTTTTTCTTTCATTAAACATTTTTATTATGACAGGGATTCAACAGTTGAAAGACAACTAAAGCTGGTTTTTTTGGGGGGGGGTGGATAAAGTGCAACTGTTATTTGTTGTTTCTACTTTGAATGGCGGGTGTTGAGAACACGAGGAGCTATAAAGAAGGAAAAGACGTGCTCAGGGAAGCTTGTCCAGTCCAAAAGGAAAGGATATGTGGACTGTGGAGGCTAAATCATAAATGAAAGCAAATGTAGAAAAGAACTTCCCACTAATCTCAAGCTGTGGAGGGGAATGACAGCTCTTGGTAGCATAGCGGTGCTGGGGCTGCCCTTCCAAACAGCACCCCTCCGCACACACTTAACATCATGAAATGGGATTGAATGGGCTTGTAGTGTTGGGTCTTAGGAAAATTTGGGGCATCAGCAAGGGTAGGTTGGGGTGACACATGAAGCTTAGGATAGCTCTGAGATGGTAAATAGTCTGTGAAACAGAGAACAAAGTATTTCTTGTCTATACTGGATGGCAAATAAATCTAATAACGTTGATGTGGTTCAGTCTAATTTTATTTCTACATTATTTTGGTGACTCTGGTGTTGGGGGAATCAGGGCTTCTCTGAGATAGGATCCCTATATAGTATTAAGAAGAGAATTTGAGGTAAATACTTATGACTTAACTGGACAAAAGAATAGATGGATATAAACAAAATCTCTACTGCAGAACTCTTTCCCTGTGACTTATAATTTAAGTATATATCACAGCTTTAAAAAGAAGCATGGAGCTCAGAAATATTATACCCACAGAGATTGCATTGTTCTGTCTGTGCATATTTATCTCTTTCCTCTTGTTCATTCTCCCCTATTCTGCTTCTCGAATTGCTCTGCTCATTAAATGAAATACAGGCCTGTAGGAAGTATATGCAGAATTGCTAGAAAATCAAGCATGAAATAAACAGAAGAGATTGACATTCTTTAAGCCCATTGATCAATATCCATGAAGCTCATCTGAATTTCTTTCAAGTTACTAGTTCAGGCAGTCTTTAGCTTCTCTTATATACCCAATACCAATGGTCTGAAACTAGAGGTGCCAGCACTCCTTCCTTAGAAACATTCGATCATTCAAAATGGCCCCCTTATCACACCTTGAAAAGAGCTTTGAAGTTAGGGCACCTGGATCCAAATTCTTGCTTTGCAACTTACTGGCTATTTAGCCTGCTCTCCAAGTTCTAAGATCAGGTGAGTGGAGCTGGGCAGAGCCTGTTGAGCAGTGCCTGGAGCATGGTAAGTGTTTAATAAATATCAGAATTATTCCACATTTTACTCTTGAATTCTCTCTGTAAGGTCCACAGTTCTCAAACAGGGCTCTACTGAGTGCTTAACCAGCTGAGAAGAAAAAGTGGCTTCCAAGAGATCTTACACCCTGCCCTGCTCTCGCTCCACCATCTTTAAGATGCCAAACTCAAAAAATTCCCTTCATTCATTCGCAAATTGAAGAATGAAATCCTCTTTCTTTTCTTCTTCTTCCTAAGCAGATGTGCTTAGACAGTAGCATGGTCAGGAGACAAGATGAACACTCATTCAATTAAGAAAGATATGATTCTGGAAAAACCACATAATACTCAATTCTACAAATACTTCTATAACTGATAAATATTTGTTTTCTTCCAAATATGATTTATTTTGGAAATAAAAAAACCAAGATGCTTCTCTAATCACTTTTAAATACAGAGGATGGTAAACTAATGGGAAGCTTAACATCTTTATGTTGGTTATCTCTATGGAGATGCCAACTTCCAGATTGATTCACTTAATCTTCCAGCTTTGGAAGTTGGTTTTTATGCTTTACTGTTATTCATTGTAAATAATAGATTATTTCACATAGAGGAACAAAACAAGTAAACCAATGTTTTTCTTAATGTTATTGGTAAAATCTTGGTCCCCAAGAACGGTTATTGTTCATTGTTTAGGTGAGCAAGAAGACATCTCTTGCAAAGATATGTGTTCTCAATGTGAGCTGAATTTTGTCAGAGGAGCTTCTTGGTGTTTTTCATTTCCTAGAGAGTTCCAGAAGTACTAAAATTATATCGAGACGAAGTGTTTATGTTTCAAAAGAGCAGGTTCTGCATTCCAGGCTACACACTGAGGGTTCTCAAAACAGAGGTGGCTTTAACTGAAATTTGGGAAATAAGGATAACTCCTAAGGACTTGGACCAGTACATATTGGAAAAATAGAAGAGAACCTATCAGCCAGCTGAAAAAGGAAACAACCTGATTCCGGGGATTGGCACGCCTTTCTGTACAGGGTTGCATAGTAAATACTTAAGGCTTTGTGGGCCATAGAGCCTCTGCTGCAAGCTCTGCCCTTGAGGCTTACCAGCAGGCGTTGACAATACATACATGAATGAACATGGCGGTGTTCCAATAAAACTTTATTTACAAAAACAGGAGGTAGGCTGGATTTGGTCTTTGGGCTGTAGTTTGCCTACTTTGTGGGTCATCTAATCAAATGTTCACTAACTAGTTTGAAAGATTTTATCATTTTTTAGACTTAATGAAATAGTTTTGGTGGCATAGAGAATTAACTACTGAGAAAGGTTAGGCTTGTGCTTAAATAGGACTTTGCCTAGCATTTTGCCATTAGAGCATGAATCTATCGGGTAGAACATTGTTCTCTTCAGGAATAAAATGCAAGGGCTTGGGAAATATATCAAATATATCAATTACATAACTACGGCTGAAAGAGGCCTTAGAAGTTGCAGGAGAATACGTGGTACCTGGCCTAGGGAATAAGGGAGTGAAAGAAGCCAGGAAAGGGAGATGTAAGTTGCCCCCTTTAAGCAATTATTCACAGGACTCATTTGACCACCCAGTAATATTTTGTTGTTTTCCTGCAAAGGCGCATTCTTTAGGACAATCCAGCAGGGAAAATCCATACATAATACAAGATGGTAGAACCTACAAAAGAAATAAGAACAAAAGTAATTCTTTTAAAAGTCCCTCAAACTGCTGGTCTCATTTCTCTCTCACCTCCCCTCCCATTCATTCTAGTTTGGTGTATTGAAATGTGTTCCGACTGCTAATTATCCCCTCTTTTTAAAGCTGGCATGCCTATAGTAATGAAAAACTATAAATATGGTTTGTAGTTGTCATTTTAAAAAATGTTATTTACTCTTTGCTGTTTCCTTAACATTTCCATTTAAGTTGCTAAAAATAAAAAAAGAAAGAAAGAAAGGAAAGGAAAGGAAAGGAAAAAGAAAAAAAAAAAGATACTAGGAAGTGTTGCCCATGCATTAAAAACTCTGTTGTGTGTTTAACCCATTCACCATAAGCTTGATTTACAACTGCTTTCCCTGCCTGATGAATCCCACATGCCCCATAATTTAAACATCTTAATGTGCCTCTCACTGGAGTCCCTTTTTATTTGAACGTAAATTGATTCTGAAACTGCTCCCAGTCAGAAGTTTGTGTTTGAAACACTGTAGCTTAGAGTCGAATATGGTCATACTAAGGTTCAATCTGCAAGGTATAGGAATGAGGTTCAATTGCCGGCATAATTAACCTACCTCGGGTTAATTTCACCATAAAATATACACTCCAGCTGACTGTTGAACCTGCCATAAATAAATAAATGACAGAGATCCTGAGCCATTCAACAAATGGACTGCTGTTTGTTCGTATAAATACAAAAGAACCTTGAATTCCTTTCTGGATTTGTGCAGTTTATTCTTTTTTTTTTTTTTTTTTTTTTGAGGACTTTTAGGGATTTTCAGTGGAAGGCAGACATGATTCTTGTAGCATTCTAGACCTGAGAGCAAGCCCACTAATTCTTATCTAGTCCAGGTAAAACCCAAATATAATCTATGTAAGACAGTGGCTTATCTATCATCTATCTCATTCAAAAAGAGTATTCTGGAAGACATTTAATGATCTCCTTTTGTAGATAATTCTGGAATTTAATAATAATTCCTGCTATTGGCAAGTTCCACCACAGGTTTTAGCACAAGAAAATGTCAAATTACATGAAATATTTAGTGACAATTATAAATGTTATACTTTTTTAAAAGTACTTGTTCAATACCTTACATTTACATAGCCAGATCTGTAAGTATTTTGGACTTAGACTGGATATTCTCTTAATAAGTCTTGGTAACATTTCAAGTCCCACTGTTCTCCTTCAAGCTCAGGAAGGAATGTGTTCGCTTCAAATATGCCTGGGTTCAGCTGTTAGCCGTCTTTGGAGACAAACCACAGACTCTTGACCTGATCCCCTTCTCAGAGCCATAGCCTGGAGAGTGGGAAAACGTCTTGTGTGATGAGGCCACCAACTAAACAACAACAACAACAGCAACAAAACACGGATAAATGAGGCAGTGGGTGCACAAATGTGTCCAAAGATAGGTTTGAGCCTAGAAAATGTCTGGAGTTCCACCGAGAAGGCTAATACCTGGCCCTAGTCTAGTGTCAAACAGTCAGAAGCCGTGTTGAAGCAGAGATCTGCCTCCAAAACACAGAGGATGGTGATTTTGACCCAGGGAACCAACCTCTTGGACAACTGCTTTTTTTTTGTCTCAGGAAATTAGGTTGTGGTCTTAAAAATTCCTGAGGCTTGGAGCAGATAGAAGGGACATAACAATTGTTTTCTCTGCACCAGGAATTGTGCTATACTGTAAACTTCTTTCCTTAGACAGGGAAGGAAAACAAGCCTGCTTTAATAACATGCAAACTTAAGTTGTAAAAGAGCTCTTTACGTTGATCTGGCGTTGTTTATCTTAAAGGACACTTGGACACTTCCTCATTCAAGGGCAAGTTTTTACTGAGTGCTACTGTGGCAGACGCTGCGTCCTTGCACGGTGCCTGCCCTGCTGTAACTTACAGTGTGATGCGGGAAGCAGACAAGGCAAGTGACACACTGTGAGAAGTGCTAAGAAGGATAAATAAGATGCAATGATATTGGGGGTGGAGGTAGAGAGGGAGGTGGCAGGGAGCAGGTGACTACCTGCTGAACAAGGGGAGTCATCGAAGTAGAATCTCCGTGAAGCTGATGAGACTAAGCTTTGGTGTCCTTCACTTGTCCTGGCCTCTTCCAAGTTCCTGAGGCATCCCATGATCATGTGTTTTGTGATGTTTGCAAATTTAAGATTTTAAAAAATTATTTTTCCATAAAAAAGATTCCCCCAAATTGTGTAAATTTTAGGGCTCAAAAAGTCTGAGTTCAGGCTTGGTGGTTGGGGAAGATTTCTCTGTGGAAGAAATATTTTAATTGATTCCAACAGGATAAGAAGGACCCTGCCATGATTGATGTGGGGATAGTGGTCCAGGTAGGTTGCAGGACCATTTGAAAATTCTGAAGCTGGAAATTCTTGCCAGCTGGAGGACCTGTGGAAGGAGTAGAATGGGGAATGGAGAGAGGTGGGAGATAAGGTTGGAGATGTTAGCAGGGGCAAACATGGAGGGCCATGGTGGCCATATTATGTAGTTTGGTTTATGTCAATGTGATATGTAAAACCACTAGCATGATTGAAGCAGGAGAATAACATTATCAGATTTATGTTTTTTAAAAAGATGATTCAGGGGCACCTGGGTGGCTAAGTCGGTTAAACTCCAACTCTTGGTTTCAGCTCAGGTCATGATCTCAGGGTCGTGAGATCGAGCCCTGTGTGGGGCTCTGTGCATAGCACAGAGTCTGCTTGAGATTCTTTCTCCTCCTCTCCCCCTGCCCCTGCTATCCTTCTGCTCCTTCCCCTGCTCGCACACATGCTCTCGCTCTGTCTAAAATAAATAAATAAACAAATAAATTCTTTTTTTTTTTTAAGATTTTATTTATTTATTTGAGAGAGAGAGAATGAGAGACAGAGAGCATGAGAGGGAGGAGGGTCAGAGGGAGAAGCAGACCCTGCAGGGAGCCTGATGCGGGACTCGATCCCAGGACTCCAGGATCATGACCTGAGCCGAAGGCAGTCTCTTATCCAACTGAGCCACCCAGGCGCCCCAACAAACAAATAAAATCTTCAAAGATGACTCAGATTTTATAAGAACGTTTGATGTGAGGTTGGAGACATGCTTAGAGAAAGGAGGCTGTTGCAATATTCCAGGTGAAAGATATGGTGGTTTGGATTAGGGTGGTTATGGAGGGAAGTAGACAGGCTTAAGATGCACATCAGATTTTGGAGTCATAGGACTACCTGATGGGTTGGACGTACAGAGCTGGAAAGAGACAAGAGTGAAAGGTGACAATCCACGAGCGGATTCTGACTTGAGCCACTGGGTGGATGGTAGTGTTACTTACTAGGATGAGGAGGGCCTAGGAAGAGGGAAAAATTGGGTGGATGGGTCGTGGGGAAATAAGAGTTCTGATTTGGTTGCATTAAGTTTGAGATACTTATTACTCAACAGGAAGATACTGAATAGGTGGAAGATACATAGTCTGGAACTTAGAAGAAAGCTATAGGTACAAATTTAGGCGTCACCAACATATATATGATAAATAGCATATTTCCAAACTATGTAAGGTTCCTATTTCTGCTCTTTTTAGCGGGTTTTCATTCCATAATTTAATTAAATGAGGCAGGACAGTTTCTAAACAAGATTAAGTAGAAATGCTCAGTTGAAGAGTTACTTTATGTGGAACTACAGGATTCTTATAAAAAGATGGAGTCTGGAGTACAGCTAGAAGGTTGCAATAATCACAAGAAGTTGTATTAGGAATATCTCGAAAGGCATTTATTATTATTATAATGGGTATGGATTTGTAAGTGTAAATATGTCAATGTTGACATCTCTTTGAAGGTGATATACAAGCAGGATTATGGAGTTAGACGTGATTTGGCGTTATTTAATCCCACTCGAGTGTGCAGGAATGAATTGGGTATGTGAAATATGTACACCGTCTTAATAAATCAGACTTTAACTTTGTTATCAGAGTAAGTTTACATTTCTTAGTGGCCTGTGAGAAACAATTATGTGACTACCAGTGAATCATTCCGATCAATGAACAGACCAGGCTTTTAAAGCACACGTGGATTGTGGCCAACATTGTGTTTGCCTGGGGATTAGGACCTTGACTTTGGGAGGTTTCAGTTAGGCGATGTTTTCCCAGAGTTAAATACACATTTTTGCAAATAAGCAAGGAATAGGAATATTGGCTAATCTGGCTGAGAAGTTCCAAATGTCAAGTATAATTAAACACAACGTGAGGGTTTAGGATCCTGACAAAACCATATTTGTACATGGTGTCAGTAACATTAGAGACAATTTCAAAGAGCTGTGAGACAGAGATACTGTACTAGAAGGGCAAAGTAATTAGTTAGGCTGGTCTTTAAAAATTCTTACCTTTTCCTTATGGAATATAGATTAGTATACATAATCAGTACTTGCAAATGCAATGAAAGTTGTGTTATTCTTAAATAATTTCATTCTTTCATTTGTTCAGCTTTCAAAAAATACACAGGTATTGAGGTAACTTTGGAATTCAGGAAGGAGATTATTAGGCTACAAAGTAAGATTTGTAGGGATGACCTCTGTTAACTATGAAATGTGAAGAATGCCAGAGTCAACTCAACATTCGACTCCATAAGAAATTTTCCACGAGCGGATTCTGTATGAATGAGTTTCTATCTTATTACAGACCCCTTTCTTGAGATTCTTCTCTGTTTTTGATGAGAGTTGGGGACCTAGAAGTTTTTGTATCATATCTTTGTAGGATTTCTGTCCTCTACTACCCTCATACATTTAATTCCTGAAATACTTATTTTGAAGCTTAGGAGTATTTGAATGAAAATCTAGTCTAGAAAAAATAAAGATAGGCGTGAGGAAGGTAGCAGAAAGGAATAAGCACAAGAGACAAGCCGACATGAGTGCTTTCAAGGAGAAAATCATACTTTTTCGGTTGCTTGACATTAGAGTGTTAAACCCTAAAGAAGGACACATTAATGATAAGATAAAAACATTTTAGAGAAAAGTAGGCTAAGAGGCAAAGACTGTGCTAGGATTATAATGGAACAATTGAAGAGACCTTGCTGATAGCGCTGGAAAGAAGAGCAATGCAGTTGCAAATTCTGCTCCTTGTAAACTTTTTGGTAGGTAAAGGAAACAGGGCAGGTCGAACTCACCCTAAGCTGTTTGCTTGTGAAATCTGCCTCCAACGCAAACTTTCTGGAGTCATCAGCTAATAGCGATGTCCAAAGTCAAACCTAAATCGTTAAGAAGTGTTAACACGTGGGAGGTGCACGGTGCCGAGCGTGACCTCCACAAAGTGACCCCTCCCTCCTTCCGGCCGGGACACGCCAAGGGGCTGCTCAACAGACCCATCCATGCCGCTGTGGCGCATCTCCCGGCCCAGCTCCTGGAGACGTCCCGGTGACCTCTGAGCTCGAGCAGGCGACTCGGGGAACTGGTGCCGTTAGACGGCTCCAGGGAAGGACTGTGCCAGTGGGACGCGGAGCTTCTGCGCGGGCACTGCCCCTGGATCCTTCTTACAGAGCCAGAGTTCCCCCCTCCGCCCCCCCCCCCCAGGAGCTCCTCACACTCTGCCTTCCGAGCCCCATCAGCTTACCTGTGCATCGCTGTTCACACGGACCGGATTATCTCTTACCAGTTACATTTGAACGACCATGAGCCGCTAAACAAGGCGGTGTGCTGAGGCCACCCAAATACCAGTGTTGACTGCATCACCGCTAAAATACCCTTATTCCATACTTAACTTTGTTTGCCTGCCTTTGGTTAAAAAAAGATCACTTTTGAAGGAGAAGAAAACCTTGAATGAATATGAAGTCTTTATTATATTGTTGCCAAGCATGGCTTTTGGTAAAGCTTGAAGAGTTGAGAAAATGGATAACTTTTCATCAGCTACTAATGGAAAAAAAAATAGCTTACACATGTGACTTTCCCGACGATTAACTTAAATTTGGGAAAACTGGCTAGACTCTCCCCATCGTGTTCTGCAGTAAGTCCACGAGACAAATGCGTCGCAGCTAAGTTTGCCCTTGTTTTGTATACTGAGAAAATGAGTTGCGTGTGCAGTTTGGGTGACCCTGCCTTCGACAGCCCGGAGCTCCTTTGGCATGCTAGTTGAATTGTCGACAATAAACACAGGAAAGGAGGCCCTTTAAGCTACCATTTACACAAAAACTTCACTTAAAGGCTGCCCGCTGTTTCCTCCAACTACGCATGAAAAGCAATTAAGCAAAGTCTTGTATAACTATAGTCGGCTAAATGAAGGCTAAGCTGTACGCTGGAACTAACAAAAGACACACAAAATGCTTACAAATCTTCTCAGAACCAAACTGTGTGCAGCGGTGCTTGTAAGAATGTGTGGCCCAATTAATGGCAAAACACTTAACTAAAAGTTAAATTGCCCCGTTGCCTTTTGCCCTATAAATTGGTGTCTAGCCTTAAGCACGAGAACCCTAGCTGCATGCTTATTTTACCAAGGCGGAAACACAATGAACCAAGATATGAACCAGTCTAATAACTTTACCAGTCCTGGGCCAACGATTAATGCTAAGAATTTTCACTGAATGAATACATACCTCGTTGTTATTTCTAATTGTGGCGGTGCAAAGGTTACTAAGTTCCCACATGGGATGGTACAAAAGACACTGTACCAACACAGCAACTCTATTCCACGCCGTGGAAGGAAGGGACTGCAGGCCTGGAAGCGGAGTTAAAAAAATAAAATAGAAAAAAGGTGGCATTTGCAGGCAAGTGGTTGTGACACTAAGTTACCAGTTTTTAAATCTGTGTGAAGTTATTCTCTTGTTACTAATAGCTTACGATTTTGACATATAGTGTACCACTAAAAATGACTCATAAATTTTTTAAGCTCCCCATGACATCTCAGCTTGAAGTATTATTAAAATCATCCCTGGGATAAAATACCTATAAGATTCTTTTAGCCCTAAAGCCATTCTCTGGTGGTATAGTGTGTGTAAAAGTGTGTGATGTCCACTTTAATCCGGGAGAGGCCCCCCCAAAAATGGGCCCATAGAATCTGGAGGCATATTTAAAGCCATTGGTCAACATTTTGTTAAAAGTAAGATTTTGAAAATAAAGTAAAAGCTCAAAGGCTGCTAATATAAAATAGTTCACCTTACAATATTGTTCCACATGAAAACAGACATTGTAAGCCTACATTTTAAAATGGAAAGTAAAAATTAATGGTGGAAATATATACAAACTTTAAAAATCCTGATTTATCAAAGTTTTAAAATTAACATTAGAGCAGGCACGAGTTTGTGGGAAGTATATATGAATGTGTATGTGTGTGTGTTCATATATGTATATGGCTATTGGAAGTGAAAATATTTTCATCAGCTGATTCCAATTGGCCCTTAATTATGTTTTTAAGTTAGGGTATGACATACTGTAGTAATTTAATTGTTAAGGATTATTTTTGTTATTTCAAGTGTGGACAGTAAGTGCCTTTACTGTAGACAGCAACATCCTTTGTTCTGTCAAGTAAAAAGCAGCTGTAATAAGACTGGGTTCTTTGCTTCTCTCTCTATTTTTAGTGAATCAAGGATATGTCCTAGAAAATATTTCCTCTGATCATTTTTCCCCCTTTTCCTGACAGTGCCCAATGGAAACTAATCATCTTTAGAAAATTAAAGTCTATATCATACAACATGTTGATTCAAAATCTGTGGATTATGAGGCTAGCATGGATTTGACATTTCTAATAACAAAACTATTGCAACTAAGGGTGCAGAATGGATAAACATGATACTAATAATGCTGCATCACACTCACACTCACTCATGGAACTTTACCTAAGTTCACTTAGGTAAAATACAGTGACTCTCAGGAAGAGGTTGTAAACCTAAGAGGTAGGAAAAGTTTTTCTTTCTCTTTTGGCTCTTCTCATTTTTCTTTCATTCTTGTTTATAAGAATCTTGTGGCAAGAATTACTGGTATTCAAAACATCTACTCTGACATGACTGTCCTTGCTTATCGATTTGAAGCAGTGCAAAACCTGAGGGGATCAAATGAGTTTCCAATTTCCATAGGCATTTAGAAATGCCTGTGATATATCCCACATGATCAGGATTGTTTTGCATTCTTGGAACAAAGCTTGTTGGGTTCCTGGGTTCTCCTTGAGCCTCAGTGAAGGCTTTGCAATTCCTGTGTGTACTTTTGAAAATATTCGGATACCAAAGGAAAAGTTAGCAAAGAAGAGAAAGTTAGTCGTCACAAGACGTTGCCCCTAAATGTTTGCAGTCAATTAAAGCCACGTTCAAGGTTAGGCTGGCGTTCCTCCAGCTGTGGTGTTCCCTGTAAAATAAAATATTGCCAGGTGTGGTCAATTATTTGATTTCCCTCTGAAACTCGAGAAACATGTAATCACTGTTAATATGGTAAAAATTGATCAAGTGTGACATGCCATATAGCTCACTGATTGCAATAGCCTTGTAGGTACCAACTCTGAGAGCAGTACCCACTGATTAGTTTCTAGATCTCTAGAGCTGAAGCAAGAGTTGGATTAACCTTTAGATTTCAAATTTAGCTTTAGTCACATGATGGAGAATTGGTTAAAAGACCTATGGCTTATCTACCTGAGAGAACAGAATCAACTATTAAATGTTTTTTCGTGTTTAATAATGTAAGAAATGTTTATGATAATCTGAATGAATAAAGCAGGACTCAAAGTTGTATATATAATGATTACAGTTGCATAAAAAAAATCTGGGGTTAAAAAAGTCTAGAACATCAAAACAGCTTTTTTTCTGGTTTCCCTTTCTACTGGGAAAAACATTTTGATTCAAAAAGTACAATTGGCAGTCTGCATATGATTTGGGGGAAATGCAGAGGCAAAAATAAAGGAACAAATAAAGCACTAAAAGCACCAAAATTGTAAAGAACCCAAACAAACAAAAAAAACCCAAAAACAAAAAAGTGAAAAATAGAGGAATCTGAGGGCCCAGACATACAGTTCCACCACTTGTGCCGAGAAGTTAAGTCCCATACTTCGTGTGCTTTGGTGATAAATTCTTGGAGGTCTTAATATGCTGATTATCTTTGGAGGAGGTAATAATGATGAGGTCGTATAATTCTGTATAATTATACATAGAGGCTGTATAAGAGGGTGAGTTCAGGAGCTAGTCGTAAATTCAGCATCAAGTCTGCCAGATTTCAGCCTTCTCACCTACAGTGGGGGACCAGTAGGGTTACCTACCCCGAAGGACTACTAGTCAACCAAGTAAGATGATGCACAGAAAACATTTAACGTGCTGCCTGGTCACTAGTAAAAGTTCAGTAAGTGTTACCTATTTTTATGAGTTTCAAAATGTCCTCATTTGTATTTTTCAACTTATAAACTATAATCTGTAGGTTTTTTTCTTAGAAGATTTTATTTATTTATGAGAGAGAGAACACGAGCAGGGGGGAGGGGTAGAGGGAGAAACAGGCTCCCCACTGAGCAGGAGCCCAACGTGGGGCTCGATCCCAGGACCTCAGGATCACAACCTGAGTCGAAGGCAGACGCTTAACTGACTAAGCCAGCCAGACGCCCTGCAGGTTTTTTGGGTTTTTTTTGGGGGGGGGGGGGGGACACAATATGTAATCAGCATTAAAAAATATTTTCATGGGCACAAAATACTTTTAAATCTCTCTGATGAATGGGACACCTGGGTGGATCAGTCGGTTAAGCGCTGACTCTTGATTTCAGCTCAGGTCATCATCTCAGGGTCGTGGGATCAAGCCCCACGTTGGGCTCCGTGCTCAGCATGGAGTCTGCTGGTTCCTCTCCCTCTACTCCTCCCCCTGTTCGCGAGCTCTCTCTCTAAAATAAATAAATAAAATCTTAAAAAATCTCTCTAATGGAGATTCAAGGGTATTGTCTTTTGCTGCCTCTCTGGGTCTAAGCAATCCTGTCCTTTGTTAACTTGACTAGTTTACACACATCTTTCGGGATTCACTCCAGCATTGCCTTCTCTGTGTTCTACTTTTGGCCCTTAAATTCTACCAAAATTTATAAAATCACTTTTTGTATTCAACAATCATGTAATTTTGGAGCAGAAAAAGTCCAGTTTTAACTTTGGCTCAATATAGCCGACTAATCAGCAGACGAGTGAGACAATGGCCGAGGACTAGAGCCGAAGTTCATGTTTCATCTTCTGGGGGTCACAGTGTCATCTAACTTGAGAAAGGCTCTTGAAAGCCCATCCCTTTTATTTTATGGTATTATGTTTTATTTACTGAGGTGGAATTGACATGCAATATCAGAGGAGTTTCAGGTGTTCTGCATAAAGATACACTGAGAAGTGATCATTACAAGAAGTCTAGTGACCATCTGTCACCTTATGAAGTTAATTCAGTGTTGTTGACTATATTTTCCAGGCTCTACATGACCTGTTTATTCTATAATTAGAAGTGTGTATTCCTTAATCCCTTTCACTTGTACTCCCCCATCCCCTGTGGGAACCACCAATCTGCTGCTGTATCTCTGAGTCTGAAGCCCATCATATTTTAAATTCCAATTTTGACTATTTTGTAGCTCCTTAGAGTTATGATTTTATTAGTAATAATGACTCAAAAGGGGAGTAGGGAGCACAAAGTGTTTGAGTTTCCTGTGTGCATTGGTCCATTTAAAGAAAACAAATGAAACATCTCCCTCACAGTTCACAGGCCCTTTGGTCATGCCTCAGAAGAGTGGCTAGGGCAAACTGGCCAGCTGTGGTAGCTTTTACCTGTCTAAGGAAGGTCACCACCTTGGTGCTACCTCAACCAAGAGGGCTCCTCACGAAGGTTATATCTCTGGGTCAAGTCAAGGACTGGAACCGACCACCACCATGGCCTAGAAACTTTCTCTCCCTTTGATGACTGGGCTAGGTGCAGTGGCCATGCTCCTCATCTGGTCTCTCTACTACCACAGGGTGTGTTTTATTTCCTACCCCTGGGCCTTTGGTCAAGTCCTCCCGGGTCCTCTGACAGGTGTCACTCACCAGCAAACTCAGGAGGGTTTGGAATCACTGTGTGCAAATGTGTCTACTTCTTGCCCGACTGCTTTCAGGCTCTGCACATCAATAGTTTGTGGGGTAGGTTCAAGGTGAGCACTCCAGGACATGTCTAAAAACACTGAGAACTTAGTGTACTCTTAAAGGCATATAATAATATGCATCTGACATGGACCAGTGTTCAAATTGCCTCTATGGTGTTTCCTTCCACTTTTGTTTTCCCTGAGTTTTGCAGATAACTTCAAAAACGAGATTCAAGATTTTATGGAATTCTCAGCAGGTAGTTTTCGCAATGAGTATCCATTCCCAGCACTGTTAAGAATATCACAAACAAAGGAACAGATGTGTTTTCACTACTTCTGACTACATGCTTTATGATTACCTAAGTTAAAAGTTAAAAGAAAACCCCCAAATCAAATCAGCTGATGGTAATGGAGGCAGAGTAAGTCAGAAAAGGCATGAATGTTGCAGTACCCTGGCAAAACAGTAAAATTGCCTAGAAACTCTGGGCCCCATCAGAGCCCAACTGAAACTGATTTCTAGGGGTAGGTCCCAGGAGTCTCTACATCGTAAATGTTCCCCAGGTGATTCTGATATAAAGGAGGGCTCAGTGAGAACCACGTGGCAGTGCTTACTATTATTTGTGATAGAGATTTGTGTGATTGTGTTATTTTATCTAAACATAAACTTTACTGGTGAACCCCCAAAGCAGTGTCTCATTTCCATTGGGAACATTGCAACTGGTGTTTTTTCCATTGTCTATTTTGGTCCTTATGAAAAGAAAGTGGAAAATGGCCTGATGAGGTGGCATAATGCTTAAATCCACACCCGCTCTCTAACTTTTCTCCCCACAGGGTTCAGTCTACAAAATCTCCAACACTTGCTGCTATTAATAAAAACTGAATAAAATGATGCCTTTGTCTGAAGACATTAGCAGAATTGCAGTCATGTTCCAAAGTACTGGGGGCTGAGAGGAGGGTGTGAGGAGGCCAGTTGCCCAGGGCGCAAACCTAAAGGGCTGCTCTATTTGTTAAGGGGAAAGGCACCCAGCCAGCCAGCCATGAACCACAAGGGCTCCGTCGCCAACCTAGGTGTCCATGCTGCTTGAACAGTTCTGCTTGCTTTAAGCAGTTCTACCACATGTGCTCAGGGATTCTAAAGACCATTTATATATTTTATTGAAACAAGTTTTAAAAAGCTGGACAAGCAGTATTGCTCTCCGCTCATGTTAACAACTATTCTAGAGTTAAGGTTATAAAGATTAAACATTCTGGACTTAAACCAGGAAACTAGCACCATATCCTCCCTCCCCACAACACCCCAACTCCCAAACCCTCCACAATAGAGGAGGTGAGTGTCCCAAGCACAGGTGGGCTTCCCCTGGGTAGTTGTCAGAGTTGATACAGGGCTGGGACAAGATACATCAGGGCCGAGAGGTTCTGGGCAGTGGGGCGTGCAGAAGAGGCATGTGATTTGGTCAATGGAGACGGAGCATGGATGCTGGTAGAGTGGCCCACGGTACCCACCACAAAACTCTTAATTGCTCATGACAGGAATCTACACATGAAATAAAAACCAGCCACACAATCCCAATAAACCATTTGTTTCAAAGTTCTATCTAGATTTACTAACTCTGCAAATTCAACAGACCAAGGTAGGCTTCGCCTTTGTTTATAGTGCCCATTTTCACTACAGGAAGGATTAATGAGCAATATAAAATGACCCAAAAGCAAAATTGGAACATGGGCTCTGGTTATCAATTAACAGGTTCACTGATTTCTGAATTAGTGAAAGTGGGTGCTGTTGGGATGGGAAAGAAGTGGAATTTGAAATTTACTTTAGAAGAATCAGATGGAATTCATTATACCTTGGTATCACAGTTAATTTTTTAGCCACAAATAATAGCAAATACTTTTGGCACCCCACGGTTAGTAGGAAACCAACCAGTTTAGCAGTCAGAAAACCTGAGATCTAGTCCGAATTTTGTTGATTTTTCTAGTCTTCTTACAGAATGATGTTCTTTAAGGGCAGTCCTGACAAAGTATCCTATGAAACAGAGGTGAAGAATCTGATGTTATGTCCTAGTTAGGCACCTAGTTTTTCAAGCATGAGCTAAATTTGTCCTCCTTGCCTGTCTTCAACTCAGATTCAAATTAGAGAAAACTCAGATTTGTTGTTTCCTTGGGTTAGGGGGTGAGGCCAAAATAAGGTTTAAGAGAGCACAAAGAAATCAGTAGAGCCTTGTCCTCCAGGTAGGAATGTACAGGACAAATATTATGACAGTTCAATTTTGGTAAACAAGAAATTTGGCTACGTTAACACAACACTGCAGTAGAGTTTAGTAACTTCAGTTTCTTTGTCTTTTCTGGAGGTGGAGGGGAGTTTATATCCCTCAAAGGACATTGACTAAAATAGATGAGACTTAGACTGGAATCTTTTTTTTATAACAAACAGCAGACTTTCTTTCTTTGTTTCTTCTGTCGCCCTCTATTGGTTCTGATACTGGAAGAGCAAAACAACAAAAAAACCTCTTGAGATTCAGCCATTTATTTTATGTGAAAATTAAATACATTTGTTCCTTATTCTTGGTCCTATTTCTACCTTACCTTCAAAGGTAACGTGTCTTATAGCTACAGTAGAAAGTTTTTTCTAAAAAATTAAAATTCTAATGGAACAAGTACAAACTCTAACTGGGTTATTAAGGATTTAATCAAGAATTTAAAATCTGATATTAATATTAGCTATTTCATGTAATTGCATTATTAAACCAATAAGAAAATGAGAATTTATTATTAAATAATTAAAAATCATCCTTTACAGGTCATTTGTGGCTTATCAGTGACATTCTGCAGTCCTACTGAAACTTAATTTTCATTGGATTATTAATATAAAATTTATCCTTCCACTAGTTCCTGGTCCCACCTCCCATCTTCTCGCAGAGCTTTCTCATTCTATTTTGCTTTCTCTTTCCTGTGTCTTAAAAATTTCCCTATGGGTTATTTTATTATTATTATTGTTATTAATTTTTTTTGGAGAGGGAGAGTGAGAATGTTAGGGGTGGGGGAGGGGCAGAGGGGGGGAGAGAGAGAGAGAGAGAGAATCCCAAGCAGGCTCCACACTGAGCCCTGAGCTTGATCTCGATCTCATGACCCTGAAATCATGACCTGAGCCAAAATCAAGAGTCTGACGTGTGACTGAGCCACCCAGGTGCCCCCCCATGGGTTATTTTTGCCTCCACACATAAATATACTTACTTGTCTTGCTTTCTCTGTTCTTTTTTCCCTTCCTGTCTCCATTTCTCTCTTCTCCATAGCTCCCCTTCCTGTCCTCCTCCTCCTTCCTTCTCCTCCCACAACCTCTCCCTTTCATTCGCTCATTGGAGAAGTACTATTGAGGGTGGGGGTGCCAACGATGTGTCTAACACTGTGGTGAGTTCTGGAAAACAGGAATGTACTGGAAAGACTGGGATGTGCCCTCATGGGGACTAATATTTGGCAAAGAAGACAAACGTGTGATAAACAAGTAATGGAGTAGCCTCGCCTTCACTTCTTACCTCAAATCTATTGCAACTGGGCTTGATGCTCCAGCCCAGGCTGTCAATGACCTCTCAGTTCCAAAAGCAATGAACCCTTTTTGTTCTACTTAAACCTTTAATTTCTTATCAGAGCTTATCACATTATTCTTCTGGAAACTTCTTTCTCATTTGCTTTGTGTCCCCATTCTTCACTGGCTTTCTTATTCTTTCTTGTCCCCTAGGCCTTTATGGTAACTTTTCCTATGCTCATTAATGAAATGGCTGACATTTCATAGTGCTCTATGATTAGTCCTTTAGTAATTTTTCTTCTCTGATTTCCTGAGGCAAACCTATTGTCATGCATTCTGTTGCAACCGATGCACTGGGAACTACATAGTCAATCATCTCTCTTTCCCAAGGATGAGTTCCATCTATTTAACTGCTTGGTAGCAGCCTATCTCAAACGCAACAGGTTCTAAGTTGAACTCAAGTCTTTAAAACTGTGCTTCCTGTCTTATTTTAGAGAATCCCCATACAATCACCTAAACTAGGTGGTAGTAAAGAGCAGCAAGATTTTCAAGAACTGGCTTTTTTTTTTTTTTAAGATTTTATTTATTATTTATTTATTTATTTGACAGAGAGAGAGAGAGCGAGAGCAGGAACACGAGCAGGGGTTGTGGGAGAGGGAGAAGCAGGCTCCCCACTGAGCAGGGAGCCCGATGTGGGGCTCGATCCCAGGACTCTGGGACCATGACCCGAGCTGAAGGCAGACACTTAACGACTGAGCCACCCAGGCACCCCAAGAACTGGCTTTTATATGTAAGATTCAGACTGAGATTTAAATGACAAGGAGGAGTCAATTACATAACTACCTGGGAGACAACGTATTCTAGGCAGAGGAAGCAAAGGCCCAGAGGTAGAGAATGATTCTGAGGAGTTCACAGGACAGAAAAAAGACCAGTGTGACTGGAGGGTAGTGTGAAAAAGGAAGGCTAGTATCAGATGAGCTTGGGAAATTGGCAGAGATTACATCAAAGTTGTAGGTCACCGAAAAGGTTTAATTTTATTCTACATAAAATAGGATGCCATTGAGGGATTCTTCAGCCAGAGAATCACATTTGATTATACTTTATAAAGATAACTTCTACCACTCAATAAATAACAAATTGTGAGAAAGTAAGAGTACAAACATGGTGTTCAGCTAGGAGGCTCTTCAGGAACACAGGCAAGAGATGCTGAATGTTGGAAGGAGTAGTACCAGGGGAGCTGGAAGGAGGAGAAGGCAGGATATATTTTGGAAGTAGCATCAGTAAGACTTGCTGACAAATTAGGTAATAGAAGGTGAGGTGAAGAAAGGCATCAAAGATTACTCCTAGGTTTTTGGTATGAGCAGCTGTGGAGCTATTTTACCAAGATGCAAAAAACATGGGAGGAAGTGGAATTTTGAAGAGGGGGAAGCAGATAGAAAGTTTTGTTTTGATTATGTAAAGTATGAAATACCTTTAAGATCTCCAAAAGGAAATGTCAAGTAGGCAGTTGGATGAATGAATCTGGAGCCTGGCGCAGAGATGTCAGAGCTGAGACTTAAATGTGGGAGCCATTGATAAATAGATGGTATTTGAAGTCATGGGAATGAATATGATCATCCAACAAGTGAATGTAGGCAGAGCAGAGGACAGGAGGGCTGAGGATGGAGTCCTGGATTACACTAATATTTAGAGGTCAGGTAGGACAGAAGCGGGCAGACTAGTCACAGTGAGGAAGCAGAGACCAGGAGAATGTAGTGTCCCTGAAGCCCAGAGAAGAGTTGGCTTTACTAGAGAGTCATCAGTGCTACTGAGAGGTTAAGCAAATGGAGGGCAGAAAAGGAATCCTAGGATAGTTTGTCAATGACCTTGACAAGAGCAGTTTTGGATTAAAAGTAGTCCTGTCTTTGAAAGTGAGTGCTTCAAATTTTCCTGATATACTTTACTTGTATTATTCTTTAAGTTTACAAATGGCTGTATTAACACTGCTATAGTCCTTTATAATAGTTAATAACCGTCACTGTTAATGAAAGCTTCTTAGAATAGTGTGTGCAAAAGCATAGATATCTAGAAAATGGTATGACCTTTTAGAAGCTGGGATTAGTTGAATATGGCTGGAGTTTACAGTATTGGGGGGGAGAGAGTGAAAGTGAAGTTGGGACAGGTAGACAGGACAGATTAAAAACAGTAATGTTTTATAGTTTTGTAGTTTTTTGGAGTTTTGTCATTTTCCTCATATAGATCTTAACATATTTTGTTAGATTTATACCCAAGTATTTCATCTTTGGGGGTGTTAATATAAATGATATTGTGCTTTATTTCAAAGTCCCCTTGTTCATTGCTGGTATATAGAAAAGTGATTGACTTTTGAACAGTAACCTTGTATTCTGCAACCTTGTTATAATTTCTTCTATGAATTTTCTATAAGGAAGTTTGATTTGTTGATTCTTTAGGATTTTTCTACACAGATGGTCATGTCATCTGCAAATGAAGGCAGTTTTATTTCTCCCTTCCCAATCTGTATGCCTTAATTTCATTTTCTCATTGCATTACCAAGACTTCCATTACAATGTTGGAAAGCAGTGGTGAGAGGGGAAATCTTTGCCTTGTTCCTGATCTTAGTAGAAAAGCTTACAGTTTCTCACCATTAAGTATAATGTTATCCATAAGTTTTTTGTTTAATTTTTAAAAATGAAGTTGAGGAGGTTTCCCTCTATTCCTAGCTTACCAAGGGTTTTTATCATGGATGGGTGATAGTTTGTTTAAAACGTTTTTTTCTGGGGCGCTGGGTGGCTCAGTCAGTTAAGCCTCCTACTCTTGATTTCGGCTCAGTTCATGACCTCAGGGTCCTGAGATTGAACCCTGTGTCTGGCTCTGCTCTGGACGGAATCTGTTTGAGATTCTCTCTCTCCCTCTTCCTCTGCCCCCAAACCCCTACCCCGGTGTGCACATGTACGCTCTCTCTCTCAAATAAATAAAAAATCTTAAAAATTTTTTTTTCTGCATCTGTAGATAAGGTCCTGTGATTTTTCTTTTTTCACCTATTGATGTGATGGATCACATTTACTTCTTTAAATTTTAATGTTCACCCTTAACGTGATTTTTGAATGTTGAACCTACCTGGGATAAATCACACTTAGTTACGGTGTATAATTCTTTCTTATATGTTGTTGGATTTCATTTATTAATATTTTGTTGAGGATTTTTACATCTACATTCATGAGAAATACTGGTCTGTAATTTTCTTATAATGTCTTTGGTTTTATGGTATTATGGTAATGCTGGCCTCATAGAATGGGTTAGAAAGCATTTTCTCTGCTTCTATCTTCTGAAAGAGATTGTAGAGAATCGGCATAATTTTTCCTTATGCGTTTAGCAGAATTCACCAGTGAACCTATCTGGGCCTGGTGCTTTCTGTTTTGTAAGGTTTTCAATTATTTCTTGAATAGATACAGGCAAAGTCAGCTTGTTTATTTCCTCTTGTGTGAGTTTTGGTGGATTGTGTCTTTCAAGGAATGGTCCATTTCTAGGCTAACAAATTTGGGGGCATAGAGTTGTTGATAGCATTCTTTTATTATCCTTTTAATCTCCATAGGATCTATAGTGATGTCCCCTCTTTTATTTCTGATATTAATTTGTGTTTTCTTTTTATCTTAGCCAGGCCTAGAAGTTTATCAACTTTATTAGTTTTTTAAAAAATGGCTTTTGGGTTTTTAAATTTTCTTTAGTTCCTGTGTTCAATGATTTCTGCTTGAATTATTTCTTCTGCTTACTTTGGAATTAATTTTCTCTTCTTTTTGTAGTTTTCTAAGGCAGAAGCTTAGAGGATTGATTTTTAGATCTTCTTTTCTAATGTATACATTCAATGCTATAAAGTTCCAAGTATGGCTTTTGCTGCATCACACACATCTTATTAAGTTGGGTTTGCATTTTCATTTAGTTCAAAATATTTAAAATTTTCTCTTGAGATTCCTTCTTCCAACCATGTGTTGTTTAGAAGTGTGTTGTTTAATTTTCATATATTTCAGGACTTTTCAGTTATCTTTGTTACTGATTTCTAGTTTAATTCCACTGTGGTATGAGAGCAGACATTGTGTGATTTCTATTGTTTTAAATTTGTTAAGGTATGTATTATGGCCTACAATATGTTCTATCTTGGTGAATGTTCCACGTCAACTTGAAGAATGTGTATTCTGCTATTTGATGAAATAGTCTGTGTTTATTATCTTCAGTTGATTGATGTTGCGTTCAGCTATTTTTTATTTTTCTCCCTGCTGGTTCTGTCCATTTCCAATAGGGAGATATTAAAGTCTCCAACTATAATAATAAACTCACCTTGCCATTCTATCAGTTTTTGCCACATGTATTTTGATGCTTTGTTGTTAGGCACATACGTGTGAAAAATTATTACATTTTCTTAGAGAACTGACCTCTTTGTCATTATGTAATGCCCTCTTTATCCCTGGTAACTTTCCTTGCTCTGAAGTCTGCTCTGTCTGAAATTAATATAGCTACTCCTGCTTTCTTTTGGTGTTAGCATGGTATATTTTTCTTCATCCCTTTACTTTTAATCTATATAGAACTTTAAAGTGCATTTCTTGTGTGCTTGGCTGCCTGCCAGTAGAGCATGTGACTCTTGATCTCAGGGTTGTAAGTTTGAGCCCCATGTTGGGTGAAGAGATTACTTAAAAATAAAATCTTTGAAGTGGGTTTCTTGTAAGTCAAATCACTATGCTGTACATATTAAATTTCTACAGTGCAATATAGCAATTATATTCCAATAAAACAAAGAAAAAAACCCCAAAGATAACAAGTGTTGAGGATAAGGAGAAAAGGGAACCCTTGTACAGTGTTGGTCAGAATGTAAATTCTGGGGTGCCTGGGTAGCTCAGTGGGTTAAGCAGTTGACTTGAATTTGGCTGAGGACATGATCTTGGGGTTATGGGGTCAAGCCCTGAGTTAGGCTCCACACACAGCATGGAGTCTGCTTGTCCCTCTCCCTCTGCTCCTCCTCCCCCCAACCCCCATCATGCACTTGCTCTGAGATAAATAAATAAATAGAATGTAAATTGGTACAGCCGCTGTGGAAAAACTGTGTGGAGGTTTCTACAAAAATTAAAAATAAAACTACCTTATGACCCAGCAGTCCCATATATGGGTATATATCCAAAGGAACAAAAATCACTATCTCAAAGAGGGGGGTAAATAATAAAGTGAATTTCTTGTATACAACCTATAGAATATTTAATTATTGCTATAACTTTGTCTTTAACAAATTTAAGTCTTATTTGGTATTAAAGCATGTAGTAGGTGCTTAATAAGTATTTGAGTTAATGAATGGTATTTAATTGTCATTGACATTTTTGAATGTCATTTTTAATGAGTGTCATTACTGAATGAGAATTATTAATGAATGACAAATGTCATTTAAAAATACCGGTTTTTTTGTTGCTAACTAAAAAAATTAGTATTGTGGTTTATGTTAATAAAAAGGAATCCTTACATGAAATACATGTCAAAATATAGTTGATTCATTATTTGTGGATTCATATTTATGAATTTGCCTACTCACTAAAATGTATTTGGAACCCTAACATCAATACTCATGATGGTTCCATGGTCATTCCAGACATGTGCAGAGCAGCATAAAATTTCAGTGACCTGATGCACACATTTACAGCTTTGGTTGAGCAATGTGGCTCTCTGCCTTCTACTCTTAGTTCTCATACCATAAAGAAGTATTCTTATGGTCTACTTAGTGCCATGTTTTTCACATTGGGTGCTTTGTTATTTTGCTATTTTAAAATGGCCTCCAAACATAGTGTTAAGGTGCTGCCTAGTGTTTCTAAGTACAAGGAGGCTGTCATGTACCTTATAGAGAAAACACTCATAAAGTAAGGCTATATATTCACCAGTTGTCAAAAATGTGACCAGAGTCTTACAGGAACCTAATTCTATATTCCCCTAGAAACAGTGGTTCAGTATTTGCTAATACAATGTTTGTGATGAATTTGTAGAAAAAAGAAAAAACTACACAGAAAAGTGAGAATTGACTGTATTAACTGAGGAAGTGATGAAATGACTAGGGGTTGCTTAAAATAATTCAAGAAGTGCAGGAAATTGTGTTGGGGCATAGATGAAACACACAGGCAATGGGCACATGAGGGCTCATTAGACTATTTTCTCTCTTTTGGTATATGTTTGGCATTTTCAATGATAAAAAGTTATCTTTAGGGGCGCCTGGGTGGCTCAGTCGTTAAGCGTCTGCCTTCAGGTCAGGTCATGATCCCGGGGTCCTGGGATCGAGCCCCATATCGGGCTCCCTGCTCCGGGGAAGCCTGCTTCTCCCTCTCCCACTCCCCCTGCTTGTGTTTCCTCTCTCGCTGTGTCTCTGTCAAATAAATAAATAAAATCTTAAAAAAAAAGTTATCTTTAAATCCTATTATAAGTATTTGAAGACTTGAATTACAAATATTTTCATGAACGTTTGATACTTCCAATCAATTTCAGTACTTGACTCAAAATTTTCATAATTCTTTTAATCTTCTGTTTCCTCCAGCTCTACCCCTTTCTACTGTTGTAAGGGAAAATGAAAGGAAGTTAGAATACAATCTGAGGGCTTTGAAAATAGTTTAATTAAATTGCACAGACCCAGAACAATTATGTCTTGTGGGGTTCTGTCTGGCTCTCTAGAATAGCCAACACATTAAACAAGTAAGGTGCTGCCAGGGCTTTTATTTACATAGCTCTCTCACCTACCTCAAGGACTCCGTGACATCCTGTGCTCTTTTGCTTTTCTGAGAATAAAGATTCTCTAAGGGAGCCCTCCTAGCAAGTATTAACCCTTACACACTGGGTCCAGCAGTGATTGACTGAGAGAGTTTGTTTCCCTTAAACTACAGAACATTTTCTTCTTAGTTTCGTGTTGATCTTGACCCTAAAGTATAGAGGACAATCTCCGGACCGCCCTTGATAGATGAAGAATTTATAAACTGACCTGTGAGGTTGGCTCACAGAGAGGGAGGGATAGGCCACCAGGTCTGTTTGTTTGTTTGTCTTAATAATTAAGAAAAAAAAAACCCAGAAATGAAAGAAACAGGAGAGAAATACAGGGGGGAAAAAACATAATTGTACCTTGTGCTTTCCTAATGTTTCTTGCCTGTGGGGCTCAAAATATTCTCTAAACATTAACTCAGACATCAGTAGCTCCAAGGTACAGACAGGGCAAACATTATTACCTTCCTCTGAAAGACGAGGTTAAACAGGGCAGGGAATTGACAGAGCCAAGATTAGGACTCAGAATTTGAATGCTGTTCAGCAACCAGCTAAGTTAACTCCAGGACCCCTACTCTCCCTTCACTGGGTGGTTCTTCGTTCCTCTCCTGAGTTATGATTCCATCCCTCACCACAGGCCTCTTGTGATCTCTCTTCTCTTCTCAGTGAGGCCTTCCCCAACCACCCTATCGAAGTAGTATTCCTCCATTCCTCATGGCCTCATCACTCTCTCCCCTTCTCTAGCTTTATGATTTCTTTTTGCCCTTATCATCTGGCACCTGTTTACTTCTGGTTTCCCTTCATTAGCATGCTCCATGAGGGAATATGCATTGGTCTATCTCCAATGCCTGCTGACCCCAAAGTAGGGGCTGAGTAAATATTTATTAAC
Source organism: Phoca vitulina (assembly GCF_004348235.1). Lineage (NCBI taxonomy): Eukaryota > Metazoa > Chordata > Mammalia > Carnivora > Phocidae > Phoca > Phoca vitulina. Next base: position 50,062,379 of record NW_022589704.1, read on the forward strand.
TCCCTTCTTTTAGTAAAACCTGCTTTTAGTTAAAATCCAATAGTTACCTCAAGGTGCTTGAGACGGCTTAATATAAGACATCTTCCGGGGCTTGCTTTCATTGTAATAGGAGAAAGCTTGCTGTGAGTTACCCAAAGGAACAAGCTCTAATTTGTAGCAACTAATAGTTTCAAGAAAGTATTTTTGCACAGAAAGGGATCCTTTTGATGATTTCTGAGCTAAGCCCAAGGCTCGCCTTCCCAAGAGCTATCATCAGAGACAGAATGAGAGAAAAAAAGTGGATGAGAAATAGACTTTGCATAATGCACATCAGTAGTGCTGAGAAATCAGAGGGAGGCTCCTTTTAGAGCCCAGACCCTCACTAATCATGGATAAAGCAGAGAAATCCCTTTCCTACTGGCCTGTCTGCTGATGAAGAGTTTCATGCAGTTTCCTAGTGCCAGTCTTTGAACAGTTAGGTGATATAAAGGGTGAGCCTTTTCTTACAGAAACTCATCAGGACAAATTGTAATTAGGAGCAAATCAGAACATGCATACTTCTAGTAGCTTCTGAAAGGTGCAAGTACCAGGGTAAAGTCTATTTAGATAATAATCCATATTATGGTTGTTGTGTAAGTTTACTATTTATTTTTATTTTTAGAGAGTGTGGGCACATACACGTGTGAGTGGCAGGGGGGAGGGGCAGAGGGAGAGGTAGAGAGAGAGAATCTTAAGCAGACTCCACACCCAGTCAGAGCCCAACATGGGGCTGTATATCATGAGCCTGAGATAACGACCTGAGCTGAAATCAAGAGTTGGATGCTTAGGGCACCTGGGTGGCTCTGTCAGTTAAGCGTCTGCCTTCAGTTCAGGTCATGATCCCAGGGTCCTGGGATCGGGTCCCCAGTCAGGCTCCCTGCTCAGCAGGGCATCTGCTTCTTCCTCTGCCCTTCCCCCCTGCTTGTGCTCTCACTCTCAAAAATAAATAAATAAAATCTTTGGAAAAGAAAAAAGAGTTGGATGCTTAACCAGTCGAGCCACCCAGGTATTCCTGTGTAAGTTTACTTTTAAAAAGTTAATATTTTCACATTGATAACTTCTAATTGATTCTTAATTGCTGCATATATTTTGGCATTTTTTTGTGTTCATTTGCTTTTGTTTACACCCAGTTTTGTTCAAGGAAGCATTTAAGAAAGCTTACATACAATAAAAATTAAAAATTGGTGAAAGGAAATCAATATAAAGGAAAAGTGAATAGGACAGGTGAGACAAGAATAATAATGCCTAAATATTGCCCATGAGCTGAATGGGAGGTACTTTTCTGAGCGCTTTGCATATGTGAATTCACTTAATCCTGACAACAACCCCACAAGATTGGTACTATTATTCTCTCCATTTTACAGATGAAGTAACCGAGGCACTGAGAAGTGATGGAGACTATAAGTAATAAGTGGTAGAGCTCTGGAGCTCAAACTTGGGCATTCTGGCTCCATAATGCTTTACTGATTTAACAATGAAGCTGCAAATAGGATAATGCACAAAGTAGAAATTGTAAGATCCTGCAGTCGTGCTAGAGACCGACCACAAATTTACCTCTAAGATTTTTGGCAGACAAAATCGAGAAGGAAAAACGATCAGTTACATGATTCACAGTGTTTAGGAGATAAAAACAAGTTAGTTGCTCAAGAGCAGCATAATTATTTCTGGTTGGGAGACCAGGAAGAAAATTCTCTTATAAATTCTCACAAAGAAGTCACTATGTAATGAAGTGGACACTATTCTCCAGTAAGGCTGTCAGATTTTCATAGGGCTGTTTCTTACAACATCCTTCACTGTGTCATAATATATAACTAATGCCAAAGCCAAATTCAGTAAAAAGCAATTCTACAGGGGTGTGGGTTTCAGAAGATGTGGTCAGGTTTGTGGATCTCTGCTGGTCTGGCTTAATTTAGGAAAACATTTTAGGCTATTTAGGGGGAAGAATGGACTGTAGATTCCACAGGCCACTGTCCATAATTATTATTTCTCTCAGTTGAGCTTTTGTAAAATTTTGAGTGGTAGCGAGTTTGAGGTTATTTCCTGACCAGCACCGGGAGTGCAGCTCTTCTATGCTGCTGGTTAAGTCTGGAGCTGTGGCAGCCAACTTAATCGGGCGAGGGAAAGATGTTTTTGTAAAAGCTGAGGAAATGCAAGGATAGGGTTTGAATAAAGGGCCACCCAGTTTGCACAGGACCACATTCAAAGGAATAGAATCTGGGGCTGTGACCACCCCCAAAATACATGGAGCCAAAGTGACTTTGTGGAGATCCAAAAGTTCCTCCTAGAGAATTTCAATCTAGAATTCTTAAAAATATTTTTTTTATTCAAGAATAATTGACATAAATATTGCATTAGTTTTAGGTGTACAACCTAGTGATTTGACACTTACATACCTTACACAATGGTCACCACAGTAAATCTAGTTACCGTTTGTCATCACATTACAATAATTGTTATATTATTGACTGTATTGCTCACTATATTCCCTTGCTGTGTATTATATCCCCAAGTCTTATTTATTTCATAACTGGAAGATTACATCTCCTAATCCCCTTCACTTATTTTCTCCCTCCGCCACCCCCCTCTCCTCTGGCAACCATCACTTTGTTCTCTGTATCTATGAGTCTGTTTCTGTTTTGTCTTTTTCTGTTTTTCAGACTCTATGTGTAAGTGAAATAGTATGGTATTTGTCTTTCTCTATCTGACTTAACTCACTTAGCATAATACCCTCTAGGTCCATCCATGTTGTCAAAATGACAAATCTCACTCTCTTTTATGGCTGAGTAATATTCTATCATATGTATACACCACATCTTCTTTATCAGTTCACCTGTCGGTGGGCATTTAGGTTGCTTCCATATCTTGGCTATTGTCAATAATGTTGCAACGAACATGGGGGTGCATATACATTTTTGAATTAGTGTTTCCATTTTCTTTGGATAAATACCTAGAAGTAGAATCGCTGGGTCATATGGTAGTTCTTTTTTCCATTTTTAGAGGAACCTCCACACTGTTTTCCACAGTGGCTGCACCAGTTTACATTCCCATCAACAGTGCATGAGGGTTTCCCATTCTCCATGTCTTTGTCAACACTTGTTATTTCTTATCTTTTTGATACTAGCCATTCTGACAGGTATGAGGTGATAACTCATTGTCGTTTTGATTTGCATTCGCCTGATGATTAGTGATGTTGAACACCTTTTCATGTGTCTATTGGCCATCTGTACATCTTCGAAAAAATGTCTGTTGAGTTCCTCTGCCATTTTTTTAGTTAAATTTTTTTTCAATGCTGAGTTTTGGAGTTCTTTATATATTTTGGATGTTAACCCTTCATCAGATATATCATTTGCAGGGGCAGCGCCTGGGTGGCTCAGTCATTAAGTGTCTGCCTTCAGCTCAGGTCATGATCCCAGAGTCCTGGGATCGAGCCCCGCATCGGGCTCCGTGCTCCACGGGAAGCCTGCTTCTCCCTCTCCCACTCCCCCTGCTTGCGTTCCCTCTCTCTCTCTCTGTCAAATAAATAAATAAAATCTTAAAAAAAAAAAAGATATATCATTTGCAAATATCTTTTCCCATTCAGTAAGTTGCTCTTTGATTTTTTTTTTTTTTTAAAGACTTATTTATTTTAGAGAGCGAGAAAGAGAGCGTGTGCATGTGAGCTGGGTGGGAGGGGCAGAGGAAGAGGGAGAGAGAATCCTCAAGCAGACTCCTGGCTGAGTATGGAGCCTGACACGGGGCTCGATCCCAGGACCCTGAGATCATGACCTGAGCCGAAGGCAGATGCTTAACGACTGAGCCACCCTGGTGCCCCTGCCCTTTGATTTTATTGATGGTTTCCTAAAAATTTTTAGTTTAGTGTGGTTTTATTTGCTTAATCTTTAAAAAAATATCACCAAGACCAATGTCAAAGAGCTTACTGCCTCTGTTTTCTTCCAGGAATTTTATGGTTGCAGATAGTAAAGTCTTTAATCCATTTTGAGTTTATTTTTGTGTATGGTGTAAAAAAGTGGTCCAGTTTCATTCTTTTGCATGTTGCTATCCAGCGTTTCCAACACTATGTATTAAAGAGTCTGTCTTTTACCCATTGTATATTCTTGCCTCTTTTGTTGTAGATTAATTGACCATACACATGGATTTATTTCTGGGTTCTCTATTTTTTTCCCATTGATTTATGTGTCTATTTTTGAGCCAGTACCATACTGGTTTTATTATGGTAGCTTTGTAGTATAGTTTGAAATCTGGGAGTATGCTACCTTTAGCTTTGTTCTTTCTCAAGATTGCTTTGGCTCTTCAGGGTCTTTTGTGGTTCCATACAAATTTTAGGATTACTTGTTCTAGTATTGTGAAATATGCCATTGGTATTTTGTTAGGGATTGCAATGAATTTGTAGATTGCTTTGGGTAGTATAGACAGGTTAACAATATTAATTCTAATATATGACAAGGTATTTCATTTATTTGTGTCTTTTCATCAGTCTCACATAGTTTCCAGAGTACAGGTCTTTCACTTTCTTGGTTAAATTTATTTCTAGGTATATTTACTCTTTTTGATGCAATTGTAAATGGGATTATCTTCTGAATTTCTCTTGATAGTTTGTTATTAGTATATAGAAATCTGTTCTATACATTGATTTTATATCCTGCAACTTTACAACAATTTTACTGAATTCACCTATTCTAATAGTTTCGGGTGGAGGCTTTAGAGTTTCTTATATACAGTATGTTATCTGTGAATGGTGACGCTTTTACTTTTCCAATTTGGATTTTTTTTTGCTATTTCTTGCTTAATTGATATGTCTAGGACTTACAGTACTATGTTCAATAAAAATGGTAAGAATGGGCATCCTTGTCTCATTCCTGATCTTAGAGGAAAAGCTTTCAGCTTTTCACTGTTGAGTATGTTATCTGTGGGTTTGTCACTCATGGCCTTTACTATGTTGAGGTACATTCTATACTCACTTTGTTGAGAGTTTATCATGAATGGATGTTGTACTTTGTCAAATGCTTTTTGTATGTCTACTGAGATGATCATGTAATTTATATCCTTTGTTTTATTAATGTGGTGTATCACATTAATTGAATTCCACATATTAAACCATCCTTTTATCCCTGGAGTAAATCCCATTTGATCATGGTTTATGATTTTTTTTAATGTATTGTTGAGGATTTTTACATCTATGTTAATTAAGTATACTGGACTCTAATTTCCTTTTTTTGTTGAGTTTTTGTCTAGTTTAGGTATCAGGGTAATTCTGGCCTCATAGAATGAATTCAGAAGCATTTGTTCTTCATGTGAAGTAGTTTGATATGGGTAGGTATTAACTATTCTTTAAATGTTTGGTAGAACTGGCCTGTGAAGCCATCTGGTGCTGGAGCCATCTGGTCCTGGACTTCTGTTTCTTGGAAGTATTTTGATTACTGATTCAATTTCATTACTAGTGATTGGTCTGTTTACTTTTTCTATTTCTACCAGATTCATTCTTGGAAGATTGTATGTTTCTAGTAATTTATCCATTTCTTCAAGATTGTTCAATTTGTTGGCATGTAATTGTTTGTAGTAGTCTTTTATGATACTTTGTATTTCTGTGGTTTCATTTGTAACTTCCCCTCAATAGTTGAGTTTATTTATTTGGGGACTTTTTTTTCCCTTGGTGAGTCTTGCTAAAGATTTATCAATTTTATCTTTTGAAAGAATGAGCTTTAATTTCATTGATCTCTATTTCATTTATTTCTACTCTGATCTTTATTATTTTCTTATACTAACTTTGCCCTTTGTTCTTCTTTTCCTATTTCCTTCAGGTGTAAGTTTAGATTGAGATTTTTCTTCCCTTTTGAGGTGGGCCTCTATAGCTAGAAATTTCCCTCTTAGAACTGCTTTTACTGCATCCCATAGATTTTGGAGGATTGTGTTTTCATTTTCATTTGTCTCAAGGTACTTTATTTGTTTCTTCTTTGATTTCTTCATTGACCCAATCGTTGTTTAGTAACATGTTGTTTAGTCTGCATGTGTTCATCTTTTTATTTTCCGGCTTTCTTTTTATAAACTGATTCCTAGTTTCATACTGTTGTGGTTAGAAAAGATGCTTGATATGATTTCAATCTTATTAAATTAGTTAATACTTGTTTTGTGCCCTAACATGTGATTTATCCTGGAGAATGTTTCATGTGCACTTGAGAAGAATGTGTATTCTGCTGTTTTCATATGGAATGTTCTATATATATCTTTTAAGTCCATCGGTCTAATGTGTCAATAAGGCCAATGCTTTCTTATTCATTTTCTGCCTGGATAATTTATCCATTGATGTAAGTGGGGTGTTAAAGTCCCCTGTTATTGTATTACTGTCAATTTCTCCCTTTGCATCTGTTAATATTTGCTTTATATATTTAGGTGCTCCTATGTTGGGTACATAAATATTTATAAGTTTTATCTTCTTGCTGGACTGATCCCTTTATCATTGTGTAATTCTCTTCTTGGTGTCTTGTTATGTCTTTGTTTTAAAGTCTATTTTGTATGATATAAGCATTACTACCCCAGCTTTCTTTTTGAGTCTATTTTTATGGAGTATCTTTTTCCATCCCTCCACTTTCAGTCTATGTGTATCTTTAGATAAAAGGGGAGTCTCTTGCAGGCAATATAGATGGACCTTTTCTTTTAAAAAAAGATTTATTTATTTGAAAGAGTGCGTGTGGAAATGGGGGAGGTGCAGAGGGAGAGAAATATCAAGCAGACTACCCACTGAGCATGGAGCCCAACATGTAGCTCATTCCCACAACCCATGAGATTGCGATCTGAGCCAAAATCAAGAGTCAGATGCTCAACCAACTGAGCCACCCAGGCGTCCCATTGTCCACTTTTTAAAATCCATCTCAGCCATTCTCTATATTTTCTTTTGAGAGTTTTGTCCATATACATTTAAGTAATTATTGATAGGTATGTATTTATTGTCATTTTGTTAACTGTATCCTAACTTGGGTAGTTTTTCTCTTTTCTTTTGCTCTCTTCCCTTGTAATTTAATGACTTTCTTTAGTGTTATGTTGGATTCTTTACTTTTTGTTTTTTTTGTGTGTATCTACTACAGGTTTTTGGTTATGGTTACTGTGAAGTTCATATATAATAGCTTACATATATATAAGTGTATTTTAAGTTGGTGGCTATCTAGTTTGGAAGCATTTTAAAAGCACTTTTTTTAACCCTCCTACTACCCTTATAAGGGATATCCATTACTTTTTCAGTATGTTTGCCTTTACTAATGAGATTTTTTTCTTTCATATATTTTCTTATTTTTAGTTGTGATATTTTCTTTCCATTCAAAGAAGTCCCTTTAATATTTTTTGTAAGGCTGGTGATAAACTCGTTTAGCTTTTGCTTGTCTGAGAAACTCTTTATCTCTCCTTTAATTCTTAATAATGACCTCACCAGGTATTATATTCTTAGTTGTAAATTTTTCCTTTCAGCACTTTAAATATATCATGCCACTCTCTTCTGGTCTGCAAAATTTCTCCTGAAAAATCAGCTTATAGTCATATGGGGAAATCTCTTATATGTAACAAATTGCTTTGCTCTTGCAACTTTCAAAATTCTCTATCTCTAATGTTTGACATTTAAATTATAATGTGTCTTGGTTTGGATCTCTTTGGGTGCATCTTGTTTTGGACTTGCTGTGCTTCTTAGAGCTGGAAATTTTTTTTCTTCCCCAGATTAGGGAAGTTTTCAGCTATTATTTCTTGAAACAAATTTTCTGCCCCTTTCTCTCGCTTCTCTTTCTGAGATCCTTATAATGTTAATGTAAGTATGCTTGATGTTGTCCCAGAGGTCCCTTATATTAACGTTATTTTAAAAAATTCTTTTTTCTTTTTGCTGTTCTATTTAGGTGATTTCCATTACCCTGTCTCCCAGATTGCTAATCCATTCTTCTATATTATTTAATTCATTGTGTATTCCCTCCAGTGTATTTTTCATTCCTGTTGCTATATTCTTCAGCTCTTGCTGGTACTTTGTTACATTTCCCATCTCTTTGTTAAAGTTCTTTTTCATCCATTCTTCTCCTGAGTTCAGTAAACCTCTTTATGACCATTTCTTTGAATTGCTACCTGTACCTTCCTGTTGTGGCTGGGTGTGAGTGCTGTGGGCATGGTGGTGGTTGGGCTGGCCCCAGCCTGGCTGGCTGCAGGCCCAGCCAGGACTCTTGTGGCATCCTGGTGGGTGGCATTATTGTCCTGCTGGCTGTGAGGGCCAGCCAAGGCACAGGGTTATGTGGACCTTTTAGCAGAGCAGACCCCATAGTGTTAGCCTAAGAGGAGGATTCCAAAATGGTGTTCTTCAGTGCTGGGATCAGGCAGAATGAGAAACAAAAATGGCTGCCACCAGGGTCTCAGTCCCATGGAGAAGCCCAGCTGCCTCCTTCTCCAGCTGGCATTCAAGATTATTGAGTTTCCTTCATCTATGGTTTATGAGCTTTTCAACCTGGTGTTTTTGCACTGGTTTCTGGCTTGTGCACATCCTTTAAGAGTGGGTTTTCCTTTTCCTACAATTCTATAGTTTTCCTGTAACCCTGTTAGTTTTCAAAGCCAGGTTATTTGGGACTCATTTCCCCTGTAAGGATCTATTGGTTGGAATGCCTGACATCGAGCTCAAATCTCTTGCTCCACAGGAAAATGTCCTTTCCGGACTGTGGAATGCTGCATGTAGGGTGTGATTTTTTTCCTTAGTGAGACTATATCTGTGCCTCTTCTATCTTGGTGCCGTCCCTTGTAGAAGCTCTGCTCTTTGAGTTTCTAGGTCCCCTTTAGAGGGAACTATTCCATATGTAGTTGTAAATTTGTTGTGTCTGTGGGAGAAGGTGAGCTCAGGATCTTCCTATGACACCATCCTGAATGGGAATCCCTCAATCTGGAATTCTTAAAGCAGATGCAATCAAATATTTGCCATGGTGATAAAAAATCTCAACAAAGGACTCTGCCAAAAACTTTTCTAATCTGGGGAAAGAAACAGACCTCCAGATTTCGGAGGCACAGAGAACTCCCATGAAAGTCAACAAAAGCAGGCTAACACCCAGACATAAAATTAAACTTGCTAACTATAGCAATAAAGAAAAAAATCCCCAAAGTAGCAAGACAAAAGAAGTCCCTAATTTATAAGGGAATACCCATAAGGCTAGCTGCGGATCTGTCCCAGAAACTTGGCAAGCCAGAAGGGGGTGGCATGATATATTCAATGTGCTGAATGGGAAAAGTCTGCAGCCAAGAATACTCTATCAAGCAAGGCTATCATTCAGAAAAGGAGTGACAAAGAATTTCCCCAGACAAACAAAAACTAAAGGAATTTGTGACCACTAAACCAGCCCTGCAAGAAATATTAAAGGGGGTGGTGTCTTTGAGTGGAAAAGAAGGTCGAAAAGTGACAAAGACAAGAAAGGAACAGAGAAAAATCTCCAGAAACAATGACAAAACAAGTAATAAAATGGCACTAAATACATATCTATGAATAAATACTCTGAATGTAAATGGACTAAATGCTCTACCCAAAAGACATAAGGTGTCAGAATGGATTAAAAAAAACAAGACCCATCTATATGTTGCCTACAAGAGACTCATGTTAGATCAAAAGACACTTCCAGATTGAGAGTGAGGGGATGGAGAACCATTTACCATGCAAATGGACATCAAAAGAAAGCTGGAGTAGCCATACTTATATCAGACAGACTAGATTTTTAAACCAAAGACTGTAACGAGATGGAGAAGGGCACTATACCTTAATAAAGGGGACTATCCAACAAGAAGATCTAACAATTGTAAATATTTATGCCCCTAACATGGGAGCAGCTTTTGCTTATTATATAAACCAATTATATAAACCAATTAATAACAAACATAAAGGAACTCATTGATAACACAAAAATAGTAGGGGGCTTTAACACCCCACTTAAAGTAATGGACAGATCATCTAAGCAGAAAATCCAAAGGAAAAAATGGCTTTGAATGACACACTGGACCAGATGGACTTAACAGATATATTCAGAATATTTCATCCTAAGGCAGCAGAATATAGATTCTTTTCAATTACACATAGAACATTCTGCAGAACAGATCACACACTAGGTCACAAATCAGGCCTCAACAAGTACAAAAAGATTGAGATCATACCATGTGTATTTTTCTGACCACAACACTATGAAACTTGAAGTCAACCACAAGAAAAAATTTGGAAAGACCACAAATACATGGAGGTTAAATAACATGCTGCTAAAAAATGAATGGGTCAACCAGGAAATCAAAGAAAAAATAAAAAAATACATAGGAAAAAATGAAAATGAAAACACAATGGTCCAAAACCTTGGAGATGCAGCAAAAGCAGTCTTAAGAGGGAAGTGTATAGCAATATAGGCCTACCTCAAAAAACAAGAAAAATCTCAAGAAAACAACCTAACCTTATACCTAAACAAGCTAGAAAAAGAACAAAGCCTAAAGCCAGCAGAAGAAGGGAAATAATAAAGATTAAAGCAGAAATAAATGACATAGAAACAAAGAAACCCCAGTAGAACATATCAATGAAAGCAGGAGCTAGTTCTTTGAAAAAATTAATAAAATTGATAAACCCCTAGCCAGACTTACAAAAAGAAAAGAGAAAGGATCCAAATCACAAATGAGAGAGAAAAAATAACAACTAACACTACAGAAATACAATTATAACAGAATATTATGAAAAGGTATATGCCAACAAATTGTACAACTTGGAAGAAATGGATAAATTCCTAGAAACATAAACTACCAAAACTGAAATAAAAAAATAGAAGATTGAACAGACCAATAACCAGCAAAAAAATTGAATCAGTAATCAAAAATTTCCCAACAAACAAAAGTCCAGGGCCAGATGGCATCACAGGTGAATTCTAGCAAACATTTAAAGAAGAGTTAATACTCACTGTTCTCCAACTATTCCAAAAAATAGAAGTGGAAGGAAAATTTCCACATTCATTCTATGAGGCCAGCATTACCCTGATACCAAAACCAGACATATACTCCACTAAAAAAGAGAACTACAGGTCATTATCTCTGATGAACATGGATGGAAAAAAAAATCTCAAAACACTAGCAAATCAAATCCAACAGTACATTAAAAGAATCATTCACCATGATGCAGTGGGATTTATTCCTGGGCTGTAAGGGGGGTTTAATATTTGCAAAATCAATCAATGTGATATACCACATTAATAAAAGAAAGGGTAAGAATCACATCCTTTTTTGAAATAAAGAGTTATTTGTTTGAGAGAGAGAGAGAGAAAGAAAGAGAGACAGAAAGCATGAGCAGGGGGTGGGGCAGAGGGAGAGGGAGAAGCAAGCTCCCCACTGAGCAGTGAGCCCAATGCAGGCTCAATTCCAGGACCCTGGGATCATGACTTGAACTGAAGGCAGATGCTTAACCAGCTGAGCCACCCAGGTATCCCCATATGATCCTTTCAATATTTGCAGTAAAAGTACTTGACAAAGTACAACATCCATTCATGATAAAAATCCTAAACAAAGTAGGGCTAGAGGGAACATATCTCAACATCATAAAGGCCATATATGAAAAACGCACAGCTAATATCATCCTTGATGGGGAAAAACTGAGAGCTTTTCCTCTGCAGTCAGGAACAAGACAGGGATGTCCAATCTCACTGCTACTATTTAACACAGTACTGGAAGTCCTAGCCTCAGCAATCAGACAACAAATAGAGATAAAAAGCATCCAAATCAGCAAGGAAGAAGTATCACTTTCACTATTCGCAGATGACATGATACTCTATGTTGAAAACCCAAAAGACCCCACCAAAAAATTGCTAGAACTGATACACAAATTCAGTGAAGTCACAGGATACAAAATCAATGTACAGAAATCTGTTGCATTTCTATACATCAATAATGAAGCAGCAGAAGAAAAAAGCAAAGAATTGATAACATTTATAGTTGTACCCAAAACCCTAAGATACCTAGGAATAAACCTAACCAAAGATGTCAAAGATCTGTACTCTGCTAACTATAAAACACTGATGAAAGAAATGACATAAGGAAATGGAAAAACATCCATGCTCATGGATCGGAAGAACAAATATTGTTAAAATGTCTATGCTACCCAAAGCAATCTATGCATTTAATGCAATCCCTATCAAAATACCACCAGCATTTTTCACAGAGCTAGAATAAACAATACTAAAATTTGGATGGAACCACAAAAGGCCCCCGAATAACCAAAGCAATCTTGAAAAAGAGAAGCAAACCTGGAGGCATCGTGATTCCAGACTTCAAGTTATATTACAAGGCTGTGGTCATCAAGACAGTATGGTACTGGCACAAAATCAGACACATAGATCAATGGAGCAGGATAGAAAACCCAGAAATGAACCCACAACTATATGGTCAATTAATACTCAACAAAGCAGGAAAGAATATGCAATGGGAAAAAGTCTTTTCAACGAATGGTGCTGGGAAAAATGGACAGCAACATGCAAAAGAAAGAAACTGGGCCCCTTTATTACACCATACACTAAAATAAAAATGGATGAAAGACCTAAATCCAAAACAGGAAACCATCAAAATCCTAGAGAACACAGCCAGTAACCTCTTTGACATCAGCTGTAGCAACTTCTTACTAGATATGTCTATGGAGGCAAGGGAAACAAAAGCAAAAATGAACTATTGGGACTTCATCAAAATAAAAAGCTTCTGCATAGCAAAGGAAATAATCAACAAAAGTAAGACAACCTACAGAGCAGGAGAAGATATTTGCAAATGACATCTCTGATAAAGGATTAGTATCCAAAATCTGTAAAGTACTTATCAAACTCAGCACCCAAAAAAACAAATAATCTGGTTAAAAAAATGGGCAGAAGATAGGAATAGACATTTTTCCAAAGAAGACCTACAGATGGCTAACACACATGAAAAGATGCTCAACATCACTCATCATCAGGGAAATACAAATCAAAACTACACCGAGATATCACCTCACACCTGTCAGAATGGCTAAAATTAACAAGACAGGAAACAGGTGTTGGTGAGGATCCAGATAAAGGAGAACTCTCTTGCACTGTTGGTGGGAATACAAACTGGTGCAGGCACTCTGGAAAACAGTATGGAGGTTCCTCAAAAAGTTAAAAATAGAACTACCCTATGACCTAGCAATTGTACTACTAGGTATTTGCCCAAAGGATACAAAAATAGTAATTTGAAGGGACACGTGCCTCCTGATGTTTATAGCAGTATTATCAACAATAGCCAAATTGTGGAAAGAAGCCAAATGTCCAACGATGGATGAATGGATAAAAAAGAAGTGGTATATATACGTACAATGGACTATTATTCAGCCATAAAAAAGACAATGACAATTATGCTAAGCAAAATAAGTCAGTGAGAGTAAGAAAAATACCATATGACTTCTTATGTGGATTTCAAGAAACAAAACAAATGAACATGGTGGGGGGTGGGAAGAGAGGCAAACCAAGAAACAGACTTCTAACTATAGAGAACAAACTGATGGTTACTGGAGGGGAGGTGGGTGGGGGGATGGGCTAAATGGGTGATGGGGATGAAGGAGGGCACTGGTTGTGATGAGCATCTGGTGGTGTATGGAAGTGTTGCATCACTAAACTGTACACCTGAAACTAATATTACACTGTAGGTTAACTGGAATTTAAATAAAAGCTTAACTAAAAAAATGTATAGCTAAAAGTAAATAACAATCCAATAAGATAACAGGATTGCAAATCCAGAAATTTTCAATGCATGAATCTTCTTCATATAGAAATTTAATAAATTTATAAAATAAAAAAAATAAAAACAAGACCAAAGTAATAACTATATAAGTATTTTAAAAATAAAATTATATAAAGAAGCTTAACCAGAAAAACAGAAATCCTTTCCCCCAGTCCTTTCCTCTCCTGTCTCACTTACCAGGCATGGCCATTTCATTTTTTTTGTTGTTTTTACATTTTCCTCAGATGCATCAATCTTTCATATTTTGCTACATTTTATCATTTTTCTCCCTTTATGTACATATATAGAGATTGAAAAAGATAGACATGAATTTTTGAACTATTTGAGTGTAGTTTGCATACATCCCCTTAAATACTTCAGTGTGTGTATTCTAAATGCAAGTTGAATATCCTTTTACATCATCACAGTACACGTATCCAATTCACTCGTTTGATATTTTAATTTATCGTTTATATTCCAGTTTCATCAATTGTTCCAACAATGTCCCTTAGAGCATTTGGTCTCTTAGTGCAAGATTAAGTTTAGGGTCAAGGATAACTTGAACACTACTCCTACATTTATGAGTTCACATTCTACTGTAAGTAAGAGCCAGCTAGATCGATCTCTCCCTCCCTCTCCCCATCTCCTCCTCCTCCTTTACTTCTCCTTCTCCTCCTCCCCCTCTCCTCCTCCTTTTCTCCGTCTCCTTCTTTCCCTCCCTCCCTCCCTCCCTCCCTCCCTCTCTTGTGTGCATGTCCTCCCTCCCTCCCTGGCCTTTCTATCATTAGTTTTGACTCATGGATTTCTAATGTATTCAGTGAATTATAATTCATTACTGTTCTTATATCAATGTCCCATATTTGGACAGAGTGTGACCCTTCATGATACCTTATGTGTCCTTATGAGAGAGGTCTTCATCGTTTTTTGAGAATGTCCTTACTTTCTGTCACAGAAAGGTGTTCTAAGCTCACCTTGTACTTTTCCTATTGCAGCCCTGAAATTAATCATTTTTCTAAGTGGGGAATGATATTTAAAAACTAAGACCTGAACATTATGTGTGTTTATTTTCACTGGAGTATAATTGCTTGTAGGCCTTTTAAACAGATAGAGCTAGGAAACCTATTTCTCTATCATTTATTAGTAAACTGGAAAAGTTTAACAACTCACTGGTGGGGGAGAGACAGGGAGGTGTAGAAAGCCCTGATCTTTAGTATTTGCCAATTTCCACGGTGTAAGCATTCCCACTGGGGATGGTTTCAAGCTGCCATTATGAAATCCCTGAATGTGTCTCTGGAAAGAAATGTACAATTGGCTCTCATAAGTCAGTAGGCGTGAACTCCAGTACATGGCCCTAGCTAAGGAGGCTAATCTATCCATCTGCCTATCTATCCCCATCTACCTAATTTCAATCCAACCCCACAGGGTTTTTTCTTGACTTCACTCATTCTATATTTTAACTTCCCTTCTTCCATAGTGAGAATCCTGTCTCTCAACAACATTAACATGGTAGTTCATTTGCTCATTCCTACAAAATACAAAGAATTGTTTAAGAATGGCTACATCCATATCACTACCCAAAACAAACCAATTAAAAATAGTTCAAGATTTATTTGCATTTGCCTAGACTGCAGGCATATAGTTGAATCAATTTTTAAAAGTTCCTAGGATTTGTCCTCCCTTCTCCTTCAGCTTGGTTATGTAGTTTATTTGAAATATAGTTGGATTCATTTATATTTGTTTACATTATTTTGGGGGGTTTTCATTTCATCTTTGACAGTTCTATTTTTTGAATATGTAGAATATTAACATGATTCCAAAAGTACAGAAATGTGTACTTTCAGAAGTTTTCTTCTCTCCTCTATCCCTTCTACCCCGTTCTACCATACCCCATGTAAGTCTCCAATTTCATTAATTTCTCAGTTATCATTCTTGTGTTTCTTTTTGCAAAAATAAATAAACATGTATATTCTTATTTCCTTGTCTTTCTTAGACAAAGGTACCATACTACAGATATTCTTTTGAACTTTGCATTGTTCTCTTTTTAACATATCCTAGAAATCACTCCCATATCAGTTTATACAGATCTTCCTCTTAAAAAAAAAAAAAAACTTAAATGATTTTCCCAGCTACCTACTGCTCTATTGAGTATAAACTATAGCTTATAAACTATAGTTTGTAAAATCAGTCTGTGATATGTGAGCATTTAGGTTGTTTATAGTATTTTGAAATTACAAATAATGTTGCAGTGAAAAACTTTGTGCATATGTATTTTCATATTGTTGAGGTGTATCTTCAGTGTAGATTTTCTAGAAGGTTGCTGGGCAGAAGATAAATGCAGAAGTAGTTTTGGTATATGTTGTGACAACCTTTTTTAGTTCTTCCTCAGGGATTTAGCATGCTTATAGTGCTTTAAAATACATTAATTTAGGGGCACCTGGGTGGCTCAGATAGTTAAGCGTCTGCCTTTGGCTCAGGTCATGATCCCAGGGTCCTGGGATCGAGCCCCGCATCGGGTTCCCCGCTCGGTGGGAGACCTGCTTCTCCCTCTCCCTCTCCCACTCTCCCTGCTTGTGTTCCCTCTCTTGCTGTGTCTCTGTCAAATAAATAAAATCTTTAAAAAAAATAATAAAATACATTAATTTAGACATTGGCATTTGATTTCCCATCATGATAGGTGAGGATTTAGCACACTTAACACCTTTTCTCTTCCTCCTCTTTTCTCCTGCAATCTTACCACTGCTCTCTAGAGTTGGCAACTGGGAGTGGCTGGGGTAAAAGGAATGTTAGCTTCCATAATTTCCCCTAGACCCCGCCCCCCCCCGCCCTGCCCTGAAATAAACACAAATAGTATACTTGCAATTCATTGCAGTTTTAAGACAGATCACCTAGCGTGATTTCAGTAGATGGCCCTCCAGTGTCCTAAAGCTGCTGCTGTCGCTGGCTCAGCTTCTCCACTGGTCAAGGAAGTACCTTCAAACACCTGTTTTTGCTTTCTGCTGTAGCAATGTCACAAACTGGAGACCCAGGCTGGATCTGCATTGTTTGACCTTTATAATATTTTTCAAAGTTTTAAAGTACTTGACAACATTTGAAACATTTTTTTTTAATGTCTTGAGTTGTTTTATTCATAGTTGCCAAAAAAAACTGGAAATAGCCCACATGTATTTCAGTTGGTAAATGGATAAACAAATCCATTTACTTGCTTTTCATGAAATACTACTCAACAATAAAAAGGAAAGAACTACTGATGATACACACCAATAGGAATGACTCTCAAATGCATTATTCTCAGTGAAAAAAAGCTAGACTCAAAAAGTTACACTTATAATTCCATTTATATGATGTTGAGTATTATATGTATCATACACCAAAACTATATAGGGGTGAGTAAATAGATAAGTGGTTGCCAGGAGCTAGGGCTTGGGGATGGGATACCTATAAGGGGCATCAGGGAATATTGGCAGATGATGAAATGGTTCTGTATTTTGATTGTGGTGGAGGTTATATGGCAGCATGTATTTATCAAAACTCATAGAACTGTATATCAAAAATAATAAATTTTGCTATATTTAAGATATACTACAATTTTAAAATTTAAAAGGAATAAAAAGTAATTTAAATGATAAGGTAATTCAATAAAGAAAAAGACGTGTATGACAAAAATTGCGAAGGTGACACCTAGTGCCAGAAATTGAGAGACTTGACCAAGGCACCAAGGTCCATTTTTCATAAGAATCCAGATTCTGGCCTTACTTGGTAAATTGGAATCTCTGGGTCTCTGTTTTCTTCATGACCACAATATTTTGGAGCTGAGAAACTGCTGCCCCATTTAGATAGGGCAGGTGCTAACTGCCCTCATTTATTTTGCATATTTGGCTACCTGACTTTGCAATCCCTGAACTACAAAGTCTCTTCTCTCTCTGAAAGATAAGGATATTAGTGCTCGTATCCTTCTCTTTATCTGGGTCAGTGTATATTTTATATTGTTAAGCTGAAAATCAATGACCGTATTTGTATTTTTATGAGAAATCTGTTTTATAAAGAACATAGCCCACTGAAAAGCCAAGTTGTTGATTGGTCACTCAAAGAGTCTGAATGCATTCTTCAGTTCTATACTCCACATTTGTTTCCTATGTACTCAAGTTTTTCTCAAGCCCAGAGATATAGATGTGCCCCAACACTTCCTCCTTCCTCCTAAGAGACTTCTTTCCCAGGTCTTCTCTTTGTAGTTCCAATCTGACCTGGATCATTTTTAGTCTTCTTGCTTAGCTGTTGTCTTGTGATTTTGCTTCATTGCTCTGTTGGGTTGGAGCCATTGTTTCCTGGATTTTATGTATTTTTTGTTTATGTCTTCATTTAGTGGAGGTATACTGTCCACTAACCACCTAAGAAAAAATATCTTCATTGTCTGCCTGCTATTTGTGCCTGGGAGGTGTGTGTAGAATTTTAGAATTTTATTTTTTCCTCAGAACTTGGAAGGCTTCCTTCCACAGTCTTCCAACATATCCAGAGTTCTTATTACAGTCTGAATCTTGTTCTCCTGTAACTGTGTGTGTGTGTGTGTGTGTGTGTGTGTGTGTGTGTGTGTTCAGAAAGTTTTAGGATCTTCTGTTTGGTTCTAAAATTTGACAATTTCACTTTGAGTAAAAGTGAAAGTGCTTACAATGATCCACAAAGCCCTCTATGATCTGGCTTCTTATTCTGTTTCTCCTCAACCTCTATCACTCTCCCACTAGGTTACTCCTCCACTCTGGCCATAGTAGCCTCTACTGTTCCTTGAACTTGTCAAGCATGCATTGGAGCCTCTGCTCTAGCTATCCTCACTATGAATATGTTCTACCAGCAGATATCCTTGTAGGTATGTTTTTCACCTCCATCAACGTCATCTTCTCCAAGAGACCTACCCTGCCTACCCTATTTAATACTGCAACTCTCCTGCTGTTGCCACCGCTCTCTTGATTCCTCCTATCCTAATCTGCTTTTTCCTTTACTCTATAACCTATCTCTTTCTAACATACTGTAACGTTTACTTATGTTAGGAGTTTATTTTCTATCTTTCCCTGCTAGAATCAAATCCTCATGAGGTCAAGAACTCTAATTTACTACCTTAAATGCATAGAACAAAGCCTAGTACCTTTTAAGTGCTCAATGAATTTTTGTTGAACAATAGGGGTTTGTGTTGAACTCATGTGGCTAGATCATATGATTTCTATTCAGGCAGGCCAAAGGGAAGATGACAAAAAGGATCACAGTGTTCCCTTAGTGGAAGAGTTGAACATAACATCTACTCATTTTGAAATTACAGGCATGCAATTTATCAAGAAAGAAACTGGGATGCATTTTAAATGGACCTCTATAAGCCAACAGGTCTATAATTTGTGGGATGCAATGAGTTGTTCTTTAAAAAAATGAGATAGATTGAGACAATAAATCCATTGGATGGGACTTCTTTGAATATTAACTTGAAGGACCAAATAGGAAACTACCAATCAATTCTACCAGGGTTGGTAACAGCTCTAATGAAAAGTTTTTTGGGAAAAAAGATTGAATAGGTCCTTTCCATTATTTTTGGACTTCAAAATGTTATCCTGTTCCACACTCCCGAACTCCCTTACAAAGATAACCAAGCACACTAGTGTAATTTTAGTTAGTTCAGTAAAAAATATACTTCAGTTGGTGCATGTAATTCTAAAGAAAACTATGAAAGATTACAGCAGAATTTAAAGAACAATTTTTCATTGATGATTTATATACATTTGTGAAGATTGCTTATAAATGGACTTCTACATCTATTTTTCTTTTATTCATTTATTCTCCAAATAAATATTGAATGCTGAGCCCATGTGATCAAAAGTGAACAAGATACACTCCTGGGGCAGGGAAATAGACAAACAGGCCTAAACTTACAAGGTAAATGAATCCAATTTTCTGACTCTTTAGAATATCATTTAAGAGTTTAATTTAAAATTCAGATCTTTAACACTTTGCAAGTGCAAAATATAATTTAAAACCACTTTTAAACATTCACTGTTGAAATGCACTTTTGGCTTTTAAAGATCTCTTTTATTCCCATGTTGCAATTAATTAAAATGTGATATTAAAAATTCTAACTAGAAATCTTATTGCATATTATAATGATTAAATTCCTGTTTTTAAATTGTCCTATATGTATTACACTGGAGTGTCTTGAAACACTGTGTACAGTTTGTATGTCTGTATGCTAATTTATCAAGCAGAAAAGAAATGAGAGGAAGAGCAAAATATAGTTGACTCTTGAACAATGTGGATTTGAATTGCATGGGTCCACTTACATGTGAGTTTTTTTTTTTCAGTAAATAAAGTACAGCACTGTAAATATATTTTCCTTTTGATTTTCTTAATTACATTTTCTTTTCTCTAGCTTACTTTATTGTAAGAATACAGTATATTAATACACATAATAGACAAAATCTGTTAACTGACTGTTTATCTAATTAACAGTAGGCTATTAGTAATTAAGTTTTGGGGGGAGCCAAAAGTTATTCATAGATTTTTCTGACTGTGGGGTGGGGGTGGTTGGTGTCTGTAGGCCCCTTCATTGTTTAAGAGTCAACTGTAGACATTATTGGTTCCAGGTTTTCCTTGTCAAGAAAAATTTCATTGAGGAGGCCAGCTTGAAGAATGTCTTGAATACAAGACATGGAATTAAAGCAGGTTTGGCCAGTATTCTGCTAACAGGTATGGACATATGGACAAATCTGTTTTCCCCAGCTTAGTATCAGGATACATATTAGCTTCTAGCTGGGCTGAACATTCAGGATGTGCATGTGTTTTTAAAATTTCACTGGATTGCAACCCATTTGATACTAACTTGGTCAAAATAGTATTGAAAAATATTGTGTATAAATGGCCACCTGAACATATTTCTCCCTAAAATTCTATCTCTGGAGGCTGAGTGAGGAGTTTTTATGTTAAGGCTTATTCACACCATGGCATGCCAGCTTTTGTTGCGAAAAAGTTATGATTCAGAAGGACTGAAAACTAGGCTCTGGAGTTTCTTTAATTGGAGAATTACTGCTTGGATTCGGTTTTTATGGCTTGATCCTATAATGGATGAATTGACCTACTTCTGAGAGAACACATTTCATGTAGTGTAGATCTGTGTGTGGGTATTTATCCACTGGATTTATACAGTGTATATTTTATCCCAAAGAATGCTAAAAATATTTACTTGTTTAAATACTAGAATAATGAACAAAGGTAGAAAGAGGAGGAGAGAAATATGGTTACTTGGAAAAAGTAAGATAGAAAATAAGCAAAGGCAATGTCAAAAAACAAATCATATTAGCAGGCAGTGTAACTGATATATTAAGCAACTAAGGTTATTTGATATTTGGTGCTGGAAAGTGTGATTATTACTGTCTTAATTTAAGAAAAGGGAAAATTGTTTCATTAAATAATGGTTTTACTTTTGGCATTTTATATAGCAGATTTAAGTACATAGAAATATTGCTCAGTTGTATAAGTCCAAAATATTTACTTCGCAAACTTCTCATATTTCACATGCAGAAAGTTACGCAAACTAAGTAAATAAGCTACCAAGTATTTAGCACCCTAAAGTATTTCAGTGGCTCTTGAAGGTTATAAGTACAAAACAAATTTCTTTTGCTCTTGAAAACCTAGCAATCTACTTTGGAAGACAACGTATAGGAAATTGGAGACCAATACAGGGCTGAATAAAAGCTAATGCTTTCTTATAAACAAAGTTATGTGGTAGTGAGATATTTTTAGAAATTCAGAAATTGATAGGGAATAAAGACATCAGTAAAGGCTTCACAAAGGAAGACGGAGTTTGGATTTAAAGGATGAGGTGAAGGATGAAAAAGGCATCCAAGTGGGACAATACTATGAAGAAGGTGTGAAAATATAAATGAGGCAACTTCCCATAAAATATATTGATATGGAAAAAGTAATAATTAAAAAACTGTAAATGTGCAAATCAAAACTACAGGGTATCACCTCACACTCATTAAGATAGCTACTATGAAACAGAAAATAGCAAGAGTAGGTGAGGATTTACAGAAATTGGAATGCTTGTGGTGGGAATGTAAAATCATGCAGCTACTGTGGAAAACCTTATGGGATTCCTCAAAAAACTAAAAACAGAATTACCATATGATCCAGCAATTCCAACTCTAGGTATATATCCAAAAAAATTGAAATCAGGGTGTCAGAGATATTTGTACAGCCATGTTTATAGCAGCATTATTGTCAATAGCCAAAAGGTAGAAGCAATCCGAGTGTCCCTTAATGGATAAAAGGAAAAACAAAATGAGGTATATACACACAATTGAATATTACTTAGCCTTAAAAAGGAAGAAAACTCTGACACATGCTGCAATATGGATGAACCTCGAGGACATCATGTTAAGTAAAATAAGCTAGTCACAAAAACACAAATCCTGTATTATTCCATTTATATGAGACACCTAATGTAGCAAGTTTATAGACACAGAAAGTAACATGGTGGTTGTCAGGGGCTTGGGGCAGGGGAAAATGGGGAGTTGTTATTTAATGGGTATAGAGTTTTGGTTTTGCAAGATGATAAAGTTCTGGAGATTGGTTACACAACCATGTGAATATACTTGACACTACTGATATGTACACTTAAGAATAATCAAGATAGTAAATTTTATGTTATGTGTATTTAGTCACTGTTTTAAAAAACTAAAAGGAATCAAGAGTTCTAAGGAAGACACCTTATAAACTTGAAACCTCCCTCCCTCCTTCCAAGTT
The DNA here is from genome assembly GCF_004348235.1 of Phoca vitulina. Taxonomy (NCBI): domain Eukaryota; kingdom Metazoa; phylum Chordata; class Mammalia; order Carnivora; family Phocidae; genus Phoca; species Phoca vitulina. The sequence goes on from NW_022589704.1 coordinate 50,084,903, forward strand.
AAAACCTAGATACACTTGATATTCTTGCAGAGAATCCAGAGATACTTCTCTAAGTCTGAAATAGTTGACTGTAGTTCTCATCTCTGTGTACAGTGAGAAAAATAATCACTAACTGTAAGAGATCATAAAGCCCCAGAACTTGAAAGCCTTTCAAGACTTCTAAATAGTCTACCATTCATTGTCCCAGGAAGGAAGTTACCTGGCTTTCCCCTGAGATAAACAGAAGTCCCTGGTGCCTGGGGGCAGCTTGCTGATTTTTGTTCTCCTCTAAAACTAAAGAACACAGATAAGACCAATACTTATGGGAGGACTTATTACTACTATTCATTGCTAACATTTCTCATTCTGAGACAATATTTCAAGTCTCTATCCTTACTTTCTAGATATTTTTCAACTTTTAATACTTCTTAGTTATCCATTCTTATTTTTAGTTTTCTTTTTTCTCAAATAGTTACTCTTTAAAAAATGTGTTACTTATTTCTGAGATTATATTGAAATTGCATATCTTAGTTTTCTACTAATCATTACTTCAATTTAGAGGCATCTAATTTCCAAAACATTGTTTGCCTATTAAATATATTATATGACTACATCTTTATTCCTATACCTATTTTGACTAAATTAATTTTTTTTCCAGTTGAAGTTGTAACTGCTCATGACTAAGCATGTAAGCCTTCAGTAGTGGTCTTACATAGAAAGGCCTAGGCCTAGTCTATGGCTTTGCTAGCACATTTTTGTCCTGACTCATGGACTGTTCAGTAGTAGTAGTTTATAAGTTTTTCTGAACTTCTTGAACAGCAGAACTTGTACACTATTCAGAAGTCAAACACCATGTAAATTGTAGATAAAGTATGCCTACACTATTTCCTTCCACAATTTCTAGAGCCCTTAAGAAGCAGAGACCCCAGCAACTAGTGGGTGATGGGATCCCTTGCTGAAGCTTGACTTAATATGAAAAGTGGTGGTAACACCCATAACTATGAATCATCCCCTCTAGTGTTCATGTGACCAGTGGGGATGTGACTGATTTAAAAGTAGGATTCCCAGTTGTAGAAATACTGAGGGGTTAGGCTAAGGCTGGTGCTTAGGTGAATATATTCTCTAGCTGGTCACAGCGAATATTTTTTCAATGAATAAGAGATTTTTTTTTTAGATAATTCTCTTTTGACTTGAACTTAACTATGTGCATTGGCTACCATCCCAGTTTATATTTTGTATTGCAAAATGAGACAGGTGATCATTATTAAATAACCACTATTACTAATTCCTCCAAACCACTGATCCCTGTTGCAGAGTGACTACTCATTCTGACCCTTTCATTCTTGACTATTTCCATTGGAGTTCTCATCTCCTGATTTGAGTGGCACTTTCTCTTCATTGTCTCTAAAAATAATTATTCATAGACTTGTGAAATCTGAAAACAATATTACAGCAAACATTTAGGTGTTTGAATCCTTCTCAATTTTCTCCTCATAACAAAGAAATTTCTTCCTTGATAGCTATTAAACTTACTAGGACTGTGCTTCCAACTTGGGACACTGTAGCTTACCTAAGATTGTTTCTGGGCCCAGTGCGTATAGGTGCATCTGTACCTCATGGTGGGGTATGAAAGAAATCTTGAGAGTTGCTCCTAGGTTTCCTGGAGGACTGAATTCAGGTATCAAGAGGAATGATAGGCTCTACTCAATAACACAGTGAGAGGGTAAGGAAGACGGTGCACTCCAAGGACTATGGAAGCACATTTGAAGCCAGAAGAAAGTCTGTTCTCTGCCTTAGAACACAGAAGGAAGGAGTTAAAGGGGCAAGGGGGTGTATATTCCAGACTAGAATCTAATTGAGTCCATTTCACTCATTAATTACCCAACTATATACTGTAGAATCTATAGTGTCTTAGATATACCATGTTTCTTTTTTTTGTCAAATTTTTATTTTTTAAAATTTATTTTTTATTATTAACATAAAATGTATTATTTGTTTCAGGAGTACAGGTCTGTGATTCATCAGTCTTACACAATACACAGTGTTCACCACAACACATACCCTCCCCAATGTCCATCACCCAGCCACCTCATTCCCCCCACCCCCCTCTGCTCCAGCAATCCTCAGTTTGTTTCCTGAGATTAAGAGACTCTTTCGGTTTTTCTCCCTCTCTGGTTTGTCTTCTGATATACCTAATGTTTCTTAACTGAGCAATATTGTTCAAATGAATCATCTGAGATGATGTACAATGCACAAAACTCTCTTAAAGAGCTATTTTAAAGGAAAGTCCCATTTCTTAGGAATACAAGTTTTTAAATAAGAGCAGTACTTCACTAGTAACACTGAACTGATGAGTTGTAGAGATAATCCAGGGCAGGAAACCGTGATTTAGGTCAGGAAAAGGTACCCCTAGAAGGAGCAACCACTGATGGTTGACTCTTTGAAGTTGTGGTGTATCTATCAAGGACAAGGGCGAGGTGCTGCCAGCCAAAGGAATGTCCTTTGGGAACAGGAGGAAAGGTGGTTTTAGGAAGATGGTGTACCTGCCCTATCAGGCAGATTCAGTTAGATCTCCCTTGCAGAAAATGGTGAACCTCTGTGTATAGTGAGGCTTCAGTTCTGTTAGTCTGGGCTGACCAGACAATCTCTAGTTAATTCTGTTTGAGAATTCAGTCTTATGACCTGAGTAGGAAACAGGATCATAATTTTCAGGCATTCTGATAGTTTGAGCCAATTACATAGGCTCTAAATAGTGAAGTGGCTCTCAGACTCCAAGTTGGGAGGGAGTAATGAAAGGAAAATGAATTGCACTTACTCTCTTCCAAAGTAGTCCTACTTAGTGCCAACCAATTCCATTTTTATCCTGTAATTTTCCTACCTCTCCTAATACACTGATTTATCTGGCAAACAGATGATTATAAATTTGTCATTTGGAGTTCGGCATGAAATTTCAATAATATTTTAGTTATAAAGACAACACTTTGCCTTTTGAAAAACTAAACTTAGTTATTAAATTTTATTATGGAAATTTTCAAATGGAGAAAATAGAATTGTATAACCAACCTCTATTTATCCATTATTCAGCTCCAGTAAGATACAGTCAATCTCGTTTCATTTAACAACCACCTCCAGCCCCTGGATTATTATATTTTCCCTCCTCTACCCCACCTTCCCCCAACATCCTGGTCAGGGATTATTTTAAAGCAAATTCCAGACATTGCTATTTTGTAAATATTATTAGCACACCTGAACACCATTATTCCCCCTCCCCAAATAATACGTAGTTAATATCAAATATCAGTCCATATTCTAAATATGCTCAAATATTCAATAAATTTTTTGCAGGGTCTGTTTCTTCAAGTCAAAATCCACAAAGTCCACACATTGCTTTTGGCTGATATGACTTTAGAACGTCTCTCTTTAATTTTTTTTTATTTAAAGATTTTATTTATTTATTTGATAGAGAGATCCACAGCAAGTGAGGGAACACAAGCAGGGGGAGTGGGAGAGGGAGAAGCAGGATTCCCGCTGAGCAGAGAGCCCGATGTGGGGTTCAATCCCAGGACCCTGGGATCATGACCTGAGCTGAAGGCAGACGCTTAACGACTGAGCCACCCAGGCACCCCTAATTTTTCTTTTAATCTGTAAGTTACCCTTTCCTCTTCTTTATTCTTGCCATATTTTTTCATTAAGAAACCATGTCATTTGTCCTACAAAATCCTCACATTCTTGATTTTTGTTGCTTGCATATGTATGTTTATCTTAAAAAACACATTATCTCATTTTATCTACAGGACTGCCTGATGAAGTAGGTGGAAGAGATGTTTTTGCCATTTAGTATATGAGTTGATCAGGATACAGAGAGATGAAGTAATGGACATTGCTGCTATGAACATTGGGGTGCAGCTACCCCTTCGAATCACTATGTTTGTATCCTTTGGATAAATACCTAGTAGTGCAATTGCTGGGTCATAGGGTAGCTCTATTTTTAACTTTTGGAGGAATCTCCATACTGTTTTTCAGAGTGGCTGTACCAATTTGCATTCCCACCAATAGTGTAAGAGGGTTCCCCTTTCTCCACATCCAGGCTAACACCTGTTGTTTCCTGACTTGTTAATTTTAGCCATTCTGACTTGTGTGAGGTGGTATCTCATTGTGGTTTTGATTTATATTTCCCTGGTGCCAAGTGATGTGGAGCATTTTTTTATGTGTCTGTTGGTATTTGGATGTCTTCTTTGGAGAAATGTCTGTTCATGTCTTCTGCCCATTTCCTGACCAGATTATAATAGTTTTTGAGTGTTGAGATTGATAAATTCTTTATAGATTTTGGATACTAGCCCTTTATCTGGTAAGACATTTGCAAATATCTTTTCCCATTCTGTAGGTTGTCTTTTAGTTTTGTCAACTGTTTCTTTTGCTGTGCAAAAGCTTTTTGTCTTAATGAAGTCCCAATTGTTCATTTTTGCTTTTGTTTCCCTTGCCTTTGGAGACATGTCTAGCAAGAAGTTGCTGCGGCAGAGGTCACAGAGGTTGCTGCCTGTGTTCTCCTTTAGGATTTTGATGGATTCCTGTCTCACATGTAGGTCTTTCATCCATTTTGAGTTTATCTTTGTGTATGGTGTAAAAAAATGGTCCAGTTTCATTCTTCTTCATGTGGCTGTTCAATTTTCCCGACACCATTTGTTGAAGAGACTGTCTTTTTTCCATTGGACATTCTTTCCTGCTTTGTTGAAGATTAGTTGACCATAGAGGTAAGGGTACATTTCTGGGTTCTCTATTCTGTTCCACTGATCTATGTGTCTGTTTTTGTGCCAGTACCATACTGTCTTGATGATTACAGCTTTGTAATACACCTTAAGTCCAGAATTGTGATGCCACCAGCTTTGGTTTTCTTTTTCAACATTCCTTTGACTATTCAGGGTCTTTTCTGGTTCCATACAAATTTTAGGATTATTTGTTCTAGCTCTGTGAAAAAAATTTGATGGTATTTTGATAGGGATTGCATTGAATGTATAGATAGCTTTGGGTAGCATAGACATTTTAACAATATTTGTTCTTCCAATCCATGAGCATGGAATGTTTTTCCATTTCTTTGTGTCTACCTCAATTTCCTTCATAAGTGTTCTATAGTATTCAGAGTATAGATCCTTTACCTCTTTGGTTAGGTTTACTCTTAGATATCTTATGGTTTTTGGTGCCCTTGTAAATGGGATTTCTCTTTCTTCTGTCTTGTGGTTAGTGTATAGCAATGCAACTGACTTCTGTGCATTGATTTTATATCCTGCCATGTTGCTGAATTCCTGTATGAGTTCTACCAATTTTTGGGTGGAGTCTTTTGGGTTTCAACATAGAGTATCATGTTATCCGTGAAGAATGAAAGTTTGACTTCTTTGCTGATTTTGATGCCTTTTATTTCTTTTTGTTGTCTGATTGTTGAGGCTAGGACCTCCAGTACTATGTTGAACGATAGTGGTGAGAGTGGACATCCCTATCATGTTTCTGACTTTAGGGGAGAGGCTCTCAGTTTTTCCCCATCAAGGATGATATTCACTGTGAGTTTTTCACATATGGCTTTTATGATATTAAGGTATCTTCCCTCTATCCCTACACTGTGAAGAGTTTTAATCAAGAAAGGATGCTGTACTTTGTCAAATGCTTTTTCTGCATCTATTGAGAGGATCATATGGTTCTTGTCCTTTCTTTTATTAATGTGGTGTATCACATTGATCGATTTGCAGATGTTGAACCACACTTGCAGCCTAAGAATAAATCCCACTCGGTCATGGTGAATAATCCTTTTAATGTACTGTTGGATCCTATTGGCTAGTATCTTGGTGAGAATTTTGCCATCCATGTTCATCAGGGATATTGGTCTGTAATTCTCCTTTTTTGGTGGGGTCTTTGTCTGGTTTTGGGAACAAGGTAATGCTGGCCTCATAGAATGAGTTTGGAAGTTTTCCTTGCATTTCTATTTTTTGAAACAGCTTCAGAATAATAGGTATTAATTCTTTAAATGTTTGGTAGAATTCCACTGGGAAGCCATCTGGTCCTGGACTCTTGTTTGTTGGGAGATTGATTACTGCTTCAATTCCCTTGCTGGTTATGGGTCTGTACAGGTTTTTCTATTTCTTCCTGTTTCAGTTTTGGTAGTCTACATGTTTCTAGAAATGCATCCATTTCTTTCAGATTGCCTAATTTGCTGGCATCTAGTTGCTTGTAATATGTTCTTATAATTGTTTGTATTTCTTCAGTGTTGGTTGTGATCCCTTCTCTTTCATTTATGATTTTATTTATTTGGGTCCTTTCTCTTTTCTTTTTGATAAGTCTGGCCAGGGGTTTATCAATCTTATTAATTCTTTCAAAGAACAAGCTCCTGGTTTTGTTGATCTGTTCTACTTTTCTTTTGGTTTCTATTTCATTGATTTCTGTTCTAATCTTTATTTCTCTTCTCCTGCTGGATTTAGGCTTTATTTGCTCTTCTTTCTCCAGCTCCTTTAAGTGTAAGGTTGTACATTTGAGACTTTTCTTGAGAAAGGCCTGTATTGCTATATATTTCCCTCTTAGGACTGCCTTTGCTGCATCCAAAGGTTCTGAATTGTTATGTTTTCAGTTCTATTTGTTTCCATGAATTTTTTAAATTCTTCTTTAATTTCCTGGTTGACCCATTCATTCTTTAATAGGATGCTCTTTAACCTCCATATATTTGTGTTCCTTTCAAATTTTCCCGTGTGATTGAGTTCAAGTTTTAAAACATTGTGGTCTAAAAATATGCAGGGAAAACCCCAGTCTTTTGGTACCAGTTGAGACCTGATTTGTGGCCCAGTATGTGATCCATTCTGGAGAATGTTCCATGTGCACTCAAGAAGAATGTGTATTCTGTTGCTTTAGGATGAAATGCTCTTAATATATCAGTGAAGTCCACCTGGTCCAGTGTGTCATTCAAAGCTCTTGTTTCCTTGTTGATCTTCTGCTTAGATGATCTGTCCATTGCTGTGAGTGAGGTGTTAAAGTCCCCTACTATTATTGTATTATTATCAATGTGTTTCTTTAATTTTGTTATTAATTGGTTTATATAATTGGCTGCTCCCATGTTAGGGGCACAAATATTTGCAATTGTTAGATCTTCTTGTTGGATAGACCCTTTTATTAGGATATAATGTCCTTCTTCATCTCTTATTACAGTCTTTGGTTTAAAATCTAGTTTGTCTGATATAAGGATTGTTACCCCAGTTTTCTTTTGATGTCTATTAGCATGATAAATGGCTCCCCCCACCCCCACTTTCATTCTGGCGGTGTCTTTGGGTCTAATGAGTCTCTTGCAGATAGCAAGGGTTCTGTTTTTTTTATCCAATCTGATACCCTGTGTCTTTTGATTGGAGTACTTAGTCCATTTACATTCAGAGTAATTATTGAAAGATATTAATTTAATGCCATTGTATTACCTGTAAAGTCACTGTTTCTGTATACTGTCTCTGTTCCTTTCTGATCTTTGTTACTTTTGGGCTCTCTCTTCTCAAAGAATCCCCTTTAATATTTCTTGCAGGGCTGGTTTAGTGATCACCAATTCTTTTAGTTTCTGTTTGTCCTGGAACCTTTTTATTTCTCCTTCTATTCTGAATGACAGCCTTGCTGGATAAAGTATTCTTGGCTACATATTTTTCTCATTTAGCACATTGAATATATCATGCAAGTCCTTTGTAGCCTGCCAGATTTCTGTGGACAGGTCTGCTGTCAGCCTTATGTTTCTACCCTTGTAGGTTAAGGACCTCTTATCCTGAGCTGCTTTCAGGATTTTCTCTTTATCTCTGAGATTTGCAAGTTTCACTATTATATGTCAAGGTGTTGACCTATTTTTATTGATTTTGAGGGGTTTCTCTGAACCTCCTGGACTTGAATGCCTGTTTCCTTTCCCAGATTAGGGAAGTTCTCCACTACAATTTGTTCAAATATACCTTCTGCCCCCGCCCTTACTCTGGGACCCCTATTATTCTAATATTATTTCACTTTATGGTATCGCTGATTTCTCAGATCCTCCCTTTGTGATCCAGTAGTTGTTTTTCTTTTTCTCAGCTTCCTTATTTTCCATCATTTTGTCTTCTATATCACTGATTCTCTCTTCTGCCTCATTTACCCTAGTAGTTAAAGCCTCCATTTTTGACTGCATCTCAATAATAGCCTTTTTTATTTCAGTCTGATTTGATTTTATTTCTTTTATTTCTACAGTAATGGATTCTCTAGTGTCTCCTATGCTTTTTCCAAGCCCAGCTAGTATCTTTATAATCGTTGTTTTGAATTCTAGTCCCAACATCTTATATCCATAATGATTAAATCCCTGGCAGTGAGTACTGCCTCCTGCTCTTTCTTTTGGGGTGAGTTTCTCAGTCTCGTCATTATGTCCAGAAAAGAATAGATGAAAGAGAGAGAAAATACAAAAATAGCAACAACACCAGAAATATACAAACAAAACAAATCAGAAGAAAACAGAAACAAAAACAAAAACAAAAACAAAAAGAGAGAGAGAAAAAAAAAACAAGAAGTAAAACAGAACACAACAATAAACTAGATCCTGGGTGTATTTTGGTCTATTAGAAGAAACTAGATCCTAAAATAAGAAAGAAAAACTTATATATATATATTATATATATATATATAATATATATATACATATACAAAATAAAATTGAATACAATGAAAGGAAGCAAAAAATGTAAATATATATATATCATAAATGTAAAAGTAAAAATTAAAAAAGACTTAAAAGTAGAATTGATAAAATAAGAAAATAGCTGAAAAGGAAAAAAAAAACATGAAAGACTAAAGAATAATAAAAAAAAAACAATGAATGCTGTAAACTCCCCAAGAGCTGAAGTTTTGCAGTTCTCTATGATCAGTAAACTTGGTATTAGCCAGATGTTCCTGCTGGTTTTCTGGGGGAGGGGCCTGTTGTGCTGATTCTCTGGTGCTTAGCCTTGGGTGGAATTGTACCCCCCACCCCTTGCCAGGGGGCCAGGCTCAGTGTAAGCTGCTCCAGATTGCACTATGTGGCACTGTTTTGCTCCCTGAAAGATTTCAGCACTGATGGGGAGGATGAAAATGGTGATGCCCCAATCTCTAGCCCTGGAGCTGATAGTTTGTGTCCCCTACTCTTCAGTATGCCCTCATAGAAAAGTAATCACTCTTGTCTCCCTGGTTTCTGTCTGCACTCTGTGTTCACCCAGCCTATGACCAAGGCATGTGACCCCATTTTGAGTCTCCAAACTTTACAGACTCCTGTGGTGTGGACCCACGCTGTTCCTCCCATGGGAGGGAGGGGGCTCTCATCATGCTTCTGCCTTTTGCTGGGTCCCTGCTTGGAGGGTGGTTGCCATACTGTGCAGCTGTTTGGGGTTTATAGCAACACCAAGCAGGAAGCTGACACCTAGACAGGCTGTTTGCAGCCGCCTTTCCTGCTCTGGTGTTTGGGAACTCTGCCATACTCAGACACCCTCAATCTTTTTGTGACCCCAGGGATCCTAAGACCACGCTGTCTCACCTGGGATTCTGCCTGGCTTCACCACCTGAGCACTTTTCGGGCAGGGACATCCCTCACCAGAGCCAACTTCTAAAGTTCCAATTTTTTACGTTGCTGCTTATATCACTTTCCAGTAGCTGGCTTATGGAGGCTACCTTCCCTCACAGTTTATCTTCCAATAGATCACCTTAGATTCACTTCTCCTCACCTCCTACCTTGCAAAGTGGTCACTTTTCTATTTGTAGCATTGTAGCAATTCTTTTCTCAGATCTCGGGTTGATTTCACAGGTGTTGAGAATGATTTTGATAACTATTTAACTGAATTCCAGGGACCAGACGAAATTGGTGTCCCCTACTCCTCTGCCATCTTAACTCCCCCCGCTAAGACTTTCTTGAATTTATCCTTTCATATCATTCACTCATTTGATTATTTCTTTGTCTCATTTGCTATACTAGATTATAAATTTTGGGATTCAAAATCCAGTGTTAGTTTATTTGCAATTTCTTACATTACAGTCAAATGTATGTGATTGATATTCAGGATCTTTATAGTGCGAAACAAAGGCAAATGAGGCTGTGTAAATTCTCATTCACTACTGAGGTAGAAACAGCATTTTCTAGGAGTAATGAAATATCTTCTATGTCTCTGCTTATTTTTCACTGCCATCTACTGGTGCCTGATGTTTTTAACTAAAATCCTTTAAGGAAATTTATCGTAAGGACTTCTACAGAGAAAAAAAATTATGAAGTCATAAAAATTATTAGAGAAAGTCCCTTTTGAAGGAATAACTGCTTTCTTGATAGGTAAAACTACCTTAAATATACGATAAAAATCACCAACTTCTAAAAAGAAAGTTTCCATTATATCTATTACAATATCCTCTAAGCATCATAATGGCTGATAAACTTACAGACCATCACCTACAACTTTTAAGGCATAAAATAATTTTAATTTCTAGCCAACAATTCTTATCACAATTGAATTACTGGCAAACTAATATTAAACAAATTTAACAATATAGTACAATACCTCTGGTTGTTAATTAGAGTATACACTTTATATGTGTGTGTTCGGTTCTGAAAACAGAGGAGGACATAAGAAAGCCATGGCTTATCCTCATGGAAGAAAATTGTAAATTATGGAGGAGAGGAGGTGGAAGACATTTCTTATCATTTAGATTTTTCTAGGTTTATACAAAACACATCAACAAAATAAATTCAAAATTTACTTAATCTCTATAGTAAAATAGGTATTTTTTGCATTTTGAATTTATTATAGTTAATACAGATTGAATTAACTTCCCAAGGCCTTAATAAGATTTAGACTTTTTGATATATCTTATTACTGAGTCTGTGTTCTCTTGTGACTATTTCAGAGAGAATAAATTGCTGAGGTATTTTTAAAAATTACAATATGGTTGACACGGTAATATCCTCAGGTTTTTTAGTAAACTATATGAGATGTTGCTGTTCCAAACCTGGACATTTTATTATATAAATACACATATCACTTTTATAAATCATTAAAAAAATTTTCACCCCTATAACAAAATATCAAGTAAAGGATTTTTAAAACATAGAACTTAGGAAAGCAAGGTTAGAGACTAGTTACCATTAAGTCTAAGTTTACTCAAAGACAAAGCAAAGATGGTACAGACTTTACCTTCATAATTTTCATGGTAACTAGAGAAAGAGTAGATGTTTTGTAAATTAACTAGTTGTTTTAACATATGTAGGATGAATTGTCTTATTTTCTTGTATTATTGCCTTTCAGTTGGTGACGGCCCCTGATACATCCATATCCACATATACATATATGGCATAAATATAATACATATTTAGTGTCAGAGCCAAATACTTTACTTAATGGACTGCAACAGATACTTGACTGCATAGGTGGGGCTCTTTGTTGGTTAAATGGCCTCAGAACCATGTTTTATTAGCCAGAGTTTTATCATTTTATCATTTATTACTCAAAGAATTTGAGTTTACTAAATTTCTGATTTTATATTTTCGAAAAAACCAACACATTCATTTTTTTAAAAAGAGATATAATGACATATAACATTGTATTAGTTTTAAGTGTACATTATAGTGATTTGATGTATGTATATTGTGAAATGATCACCATAAGTCTAATTAATACCCATCACCATACATAGTTGTATTTTTTCTTGTAATGAGAACTTTTAAGATTTACTCTCAGCAACTTTCAAATACGCAATACAGTATTATTAACTATAGTCACCATGCTGTATATCATAACACCAGGGCTTATTTACCTTATAACTGGAAGTTTGTATCTTTTGACTACCTCCACACATTTCACTCCCCTCCCCACCATACCCCGCTTCTGGCAACTACCAATCTGTTCTATGTATCTATGAATTTTTCTTTTCTTCTCCTAATTGAATAAATTTGACATATAACATTGCATAAATTTAAGGTATACAAATGTGTTACTTTGATACATTTATATATTGAAATATGATTGCCATTATATTTATCACATTATAGGACAGTATTATTGTCTATATTTACTATGCTTTAGATCTCTATAGTTTATTTACTACTTGTTACAAGTTTGTACCTTTAAACAACATGTCTTACTCACCCATCCGCCATCCCCTGGTAACCACCATTTTATTCTGCCTTTTTACAGGTTTGACCTTTTTAGATTCCACTTAGAAGTGATAATCATACATTACTTGTCTTTCTCTGACTTATCTCACTTAGCATAATGTGCTCAAAGTCCATCCATGTTATTGCAAATGGCAGGATATCCTTCTTTCTCATGGCTGAGTGATAATCCATTGTGTACATATACATCTTTTTTTTCATTTATCTGTTAATAGGCATTTAGGTTGTTCCCATATCTTGACTATTGTGAATAATGATGCAGTAACATGGGAGTGCATTTATCTTTCTGAAATCCTCATTTCCATTGGGTATATACCCAGAAGTGGGATTGCTAGATCATATGGTAGATCTATTTGTAATTTTTTGGAGAATCCCCATATTGTTTCCCATAGTGGTCAGACCAATTTACATTCTTTTTTATTTTTTTATTTTTATTTTTTAAAAAATTTTTTTGAAGATTTTATTTATTTGACAGAGAGAGACACAGTGAGAGAGGGAACACAAGCAGGGGGAGTGGGAGAGGGAGAAGCAGGCTTCCCGCGGAGCAGGGAACCCGATGCGGGGCTCGATCCCAGGATGCTGGGATCATGACCTGAGCCGAAGGCAGATGCTTAACGACTGAGCCACCCAGGCGCCCCCTTTACATTCTTTTTTAAAAAAGATTTATTTATTTTCATTTGAGAGAGGGAAAGGGAGAGGAATGAGGAGCAGAGGGAGAAGGAGAGAGAATTCTCAAGCAGGCTCCATGTTAAGCACAGAGCTTTGAGGTGGGGCTCAATCCCAGGACCTTGAGATCATGACCTGACCTGAGCTGAAATCAAGAGTCAGCTGCTTAACAGACTGAGCCACTCAGGTGCCCCCCAATTTACATTCTTTATTTTTTTAAAGATTTTATTAGAGAGAGAGAGAGTGAGAGAGAGCTAGCACACAAGTTGGAGGGAGAGGGTGACGCAGGCTCTCCAGCCGAGCAAGGAGCCTGATGTGGGACTTGACCCCAGGACCCTGGGATCATGACCTGATCTGAAGGCAGACGCTTAACTTACTGAGCACCCAGGCACCCCAATTTACATTCTTAAAACAATGTATAAGAGTTCCCTATTAACCATGTCTTCACCAGCACCTGTTGTACTTTGTCTTGATGACAGTCATTCAAACATATTGATATCTCATTGTGGTTTTAATCTGCATTTCCTTGGTCATTAGGGATGTTGAACATCTTTCCATGTGCCTGTTGCCCATTTTGATTCTAGGAATTTATCCATTTCTTCCAGGTTGTCCAGTTTGTTGGCATTTAGTTTTTCATAATGCTCGCTTATTGTTTGTATTTCTGTGGTGTTCTCTCCTCTCTCATTCATGATTTTATTTATTTGGGCTTTTTCTTTTTTTTTTCCTTGATAAGTCTGGCTAGAAGTTTTTCAATTTTACTGATCCCCCCCCCCCCCTCCACCCGAGAACTAGCTCCTGGTTTCATTGATATGTTCTATTGGTTTTTTAGTTTCTATAGCATTTATTTCTGCTCTGTTCTTTATTTTCTGCTCTGTTGTTCTTTTTCTAGCTTCTTTAGGCATTAGGGTTAGGTTGTTTGAGATTTTTCTTGCTTTTCAAGGTAGACCTATATTGCCTTAAAATTTCCCCTTAGAACTGCTTCTGCTGTCTTAAAGGTTTTGAACCATTGTTTTCATTTTTATTTGTTTCCATGTACTTTTTTATTTCTTCTTTGATTTCCTGGTTGACACATTATTTTGTAGCACTTTATTTACTCCATGTGTTTGTGATCTTTCCAGATTTTTTCTTGTGGTAGTGTTATGGTCAGAAAAGATGCATGGTAGGACTTTGATCTTTCCGAATTTGTTGAGGCTTGTTTTTGAGGGCCAATATGTGATCTATTCTGGAGGATGTTCCATGTGCACTTGAAAATAATGTGTATTCTGCTGTTTTAAGATGGATTTTTTTTTTTTTTTTTAAGGTAGGCTCCACGTCCAGCATGGAGCCCAATGAGGGGCTTGCACTCACAACCCTGAGATCAAGACCTGAGCTGAAATCAAGAGTCAGATGCTTAACCAACTAAGCCACCCAGTCACCCAAAGGACAGAATGTTCTGAATATATGTTAGATCCATCTGGTCCAGTGTGCCATTCAAAGCCATTGTTTCCTTATTGATTTTTCTGTTTAGATGGATCTGGCAATTGATGTAAGTGGGGTGTTAAAGTCTCCTACTAGTGTATTATTATTGATTAGTTCCTTTATGTTTGTTATTAACTGTTTGATATATTTGGGTGCTCCCTTGTTGGGTGCATAAATATTTACAATTGTTATGTCTTCTTGTTGGATTGTCCCCTTTATTATTATATAATGTCCTTCTTTGTTCTAAAGTCTATTTTGTCTAAGTATTGCTACTCTGGCTTTCTTCTGACATCCATTTGCATGATACGTATTTCTCCATCCCCTCACTTTTAATCTGCAGGTGCCTTTAGGTCTAAAATGAGTCTCTTGTAGGCAGCATACAGATGGATTTTGTTTTTTTCTTTTAAATCCATTCTGTCACTGTATGTCTTTTGATTATAGCATTTAGTCCATTTATATTCAAAGTAATTATTGATAGATCTGTATTTATTGCCATTTTACTTGTTTTGTGGTTGTTTCTGAAGATTTTCTCTGATCCGTTCTTGTCTATTATGGTTTGCTGGTTTTCTTTACTAATATGTTTGGATTTCTTTCTCTTTATTCTTTGCATACTTAATGGTTTTTGATATATACTTACCATAGGTTTATATATAACCTCTTCTGCATAGAGCAGTCTGTATTAAGTTGATGGTTGTTTAAATTTGAACCCATTCTTTACTCTTCTCCTCCCCATGGTTTAGGTATATGGTGTCATATTTTACATCCTTTTGAGTTCCTTGACTGATTTTTTACAGAAAGATTTTTACTCTTTTGTGTTTCCTACCTTCCTGCTGTGATTTTTGGTCTGCTCTTTCCACTCAAAGAGTTCCCTTTAATATTCCAGGGCTGGTTTAGTGGTCACGAACTCCTTTTTGTTTGGGAATCTCTTTCCTTCTCCTTCTATTCTTAACAATAGCCTTGATGGATAAAGTATTCTTGGCTGCAGGTTTTCCTCAATCAGCACTTTGAATATAACATGCCACTCCCTTCTGGCTTGCAAAGTTTCTGCTGAAAAATCTGGTGATAGCCTTATGGGGTTTCCTTTGTATGTAACTGTCTTCCTTTGTCTTCCTGACTTCAATATTTTTATCACTATATTTTGCCATTTTAATTACAATATGTCTTGGTGTGGATCTACTTTTGTTGATTTTGTTGGGGGTTCTCTGTGCCTCTTGGATCTGGATATTTGTTTCCTTCCCCAGATTAGGGAAGTTATCAGCTATTATTTCTTCAAATAAATTATCTGCCCCCTTTTCTCTTCTTCTGAATTCCTACAACACTACATTTGATGGAGTCACTGAGTTCCCTCTGTATATTCTTGTTTTGCATAATTTTTCTCTCTTTGGTTCAGCTTAATTACTTTCCATTACTTTGTTTTCTAGGTCATTAATTCATTCTTCTGCTTCTTCTAGCCTGTTCTTTCCACTAAACATGTGTCTCATTTTGTTTATTGAGCCCTTTATCTCTGCTCTATTATTCCTTATCTCTGTGTTAATGGTCTCACTGATGTTCTCCACTCTTTTACCAAATCTGGGTATTATCTTTATGATCATTGCTTTAAATTTTCCATCAGGTACATTACTTACATCTGTTTCATTTAGATCTCCAGCCTGTTCTTTCATTTGGGAAGAATTCCTCTGTGTTCTCATTTTGTCTAAGTCTCTGTGCCTGTTTATCTGTGTAATGTAAGTCAGCCATGTCTCCTGTTCTTGAGGACAATGGCTTTATGAATAGGTCCTGTAGTGCCATGCAGTGTAGTGTCCTTTGTTCTCCAGGGCCTGCTGCTTTGGGGATTATCTCCAGTGTATGCTCTATGTGCCTTGCTGTTGTTCCCCGGCCACTTTATCCTTCAGGTCAGTCGTCTGCAGAGGCTCTCTTTGCCTGTCACAGGTAGTGTTTGGTCCTTGGCCTGAATGTGGTGCATTTTAACTAGGTGTGCTCTTGTCTGTTCATGAAACAAGACCTGTCACCACCACTACTCGATCCAAGGCCTCAGAAAACTTCTGGGTCAGAAATTGTGGTGTTGGCAGGGGTTTGGGCCATTCTTCTGGGGGAGGCCCCCCCCCCATGCTGGGACTCAGGTAAGCATGACTGGGAAGGTGACAGGTCATGGTGTAAGTTAGGTAGTGAGTGTGGGTGCTGTGCTGGTTCCCACAGATGGCCCTGTGCTTATGCTGAGGGGATGGGTGAAGGAAATGGCTTTGCCAGTTCCTTTGCTCCTAGAGAGATCTCTGTGAATACTGCCTCTCTGGGATGTGCTTCAAGATGAACACTAACCTCACTGTGTGCCCTTTGTGCTCTTCATTAGCTGTTTCCACATTGTGTGTCCATGGGCTGTTTGTCCTTCCTTTTTTCCAAGAGTAGCCCCAATGTCCTCCAAGATCTCCCAGAGCCAAGCATGCTAACCTTTATAATCAAGGTTTTAAATCCCGCTGGTTTTAAGAACTCATGAAATTCGGATCTTCTCACTTTCCAAGCCAATTACTATGGGGATTCACTTTCCCTGTGTGCTAGTGCGTCTCCTGCCCTTCTCCAGGACTATGGCTCCCTCTCCATTGCAGCAGCCACAATCTGTCTCTCTCCCAAGCTGTGTCTCTGCACTTCCAACCTTCTTTGATGTGGCCTCTTTTCTACCTTTAGTTGTGGAGTTTGTTCTGCCAGTCTTCAGATCGATTTCTAGGGTATTTAGGATGATTCAATAGTGATCTAGTTGTATTTGTGGGACACAGCAAGCCTAGGGTCCTCCTACTCTGCTCCCATCTTCCCCTCTCCTCAGAGCTTT
The DNA here is from genome assembly GCF_004348235.1 of Phoca vitulina. Classification (NCBI taxonomy): domain Eukaryota; kingdom Metazoa; phylum Chordata; class Mammalia; order Carnivora; family Phocidae; genus Phoca; species Phoca vitulina. The sequence goes on from NW_022589704.1 coordinate 50,101,978, forward strand.
CCTTTTTCTTAATGTAGATTTTTGATCACTATAAACTTATATTGGAACTGCTTTTGCTGCATCCCATAGGATTTGCTATGTTGTATTTTCATTTGTTTCAAGGCATTGTTTGACCCACTGATAGTTTGATAGCATGTTTATCTCCATACATATATAATTTTTCTAGTTTTCTTCTTGTAATTTTTAATTTTATACCATTATGGTCAGAAAAGATACTTGAAATATGAAATATCATATTTACTAAAACTTGTTTTGGGCCTAACATATGATCTGACCTGGAAAATGTTCCATTTGAGAATGTCTAGTCTGCTTTTGGGTGGTAAATGTCTATTCATCTGGTCTAACTTGTAGTTTAAGTCCAATGTTTTCTGTCTTGATTTTTCTGTCTGATCTATCCATTGATGAAAGTGGGTGGGGACTGTTATACCCTACTATTATTTTATTGCTGTCTATTTCTACCTTTAACTCTTTAACATTTGCTCTATTTATTTAGGTGCTCCTAATTTGGGTGCATAAACATTCACAAGTGTTACATCTTGCTTGACCCCTTTATCATTATATAATGACCTTGTCATTTATTACCGTCTGTGTTTTAAAGTATATTTTGTCAGATAAGTATAGCTTTATCAACTTTTGGGTTCCGCTTGTAACAGCTTCCTTCTCTTCATTCCTGAGCTTATGTGTGTCCTTAAAACTGTAGTGTTTCTAGTAGGCAGCATATAGTTGGGTCTTGTTTTTTTCAATCCATCCAGCTATTCTGTTTTGATTGGAGAATTCAATTCATTTACATTTAATTATTGATAGGCAAGGCCTTACTAATATTGTTTCATAATTGTTCTCTGGCTGTTTTATAGTTCTCTTGTTCATTTCTTCCTCTCTTGCAGTCTTCCTTTGTGAGTTGATAATTTTCTGTAGTGATTCACTTTAATTCTATTTTTTTTTTTTTAAGATTTTATTTATTTGAGAGAGAGCACAAGCAGAGGGTGGAGAGCAGAGGGACAGGGAGAAGCAGACTCTCTGCTGAGCAGAGAGCCTGATGCGGGGCTTGATCCTAGGATCCTGAGATCACAACCCGAGCTGAAGGCAGATGAACTGAGCCACCCAGGCGCCCCAACTCTCTTTAGCTTTTGTGCATCTATTTTAAGTTTTGCTGTGTGGTTACCATGAATCTTACATAGAACATCTTTAAATCCATCAGTTGATTTATGCTAATAATTTAACTTTCCTATAAAAACTTTACTGCTTTACTCTCCTTTTGTGTATCTGATGTGACATTTAAATCTTTAGTATAGATTTATAAATGATGGACCCACCAGCATCACATTAGAGTATTCAGAATCTAAGTATATATTTACTTTGGCCAGTGAGATTGATACTTTCATATGTTTTGTATTTACTAATTAATGCCCTTTCATTTCAGCTTGAAGAAGTCCCTTTAACATCCCTTGTAAGGCTTGTCTAGTGGTGATAAATTCCTTCAGCTTTTGCTTATCTCTCGAATTCTGAAGGACAATTTTGCTGTGTATTCTTGGTTGGCATTCGTGAGTTCCCTCGTTGTTGTGGCATTGCACTGGGGGATGGGGTGTATGAGGAGAGCGTGTCATAGCTTCTTCTGCCCACACGAATGTGGGTTTTTCTCTCATTAACCTGCTGGATAGGAGTCACTTGGCTAGTGTCTGGATTTCTTTTAGAGGGAATTGTTTTGTACACAGGTGTGGATTCAGTGTGTCCATGGGAGGAGCTGAGTTCAGGAGCCTCTTTTCTCACCATCTTCTACTGGAACCAATTCCTTTTTTTTAATTTGAGGATATAAAATATTAAAATGTTTAGAATAGCAGTTATTTAATAAAGAGTTCTCTATCAGTAGTTAATATAGAACACTTTTTTGTGCACATTAGCACAGATCTTTTTGAATAGGTTTTTGACCTCTTTTTTAACAGGACAGCAGGTACTAAGGAATGCACTCAAGTGACCAGTGTAACCAAGTGATCAAGATATCATATTGGCTAGTGTGGCATTAGCCTGCAGCCATAATTTGGGTTAGTCACTTCTCACAAAATAGATCCAACTGCTAACAAGGGGATTGGGTGACAGTATAAGAACCTAAGTGCAAATTTAGTGTTAAATATAAAAAAGACTCAAGTGGTTAATCACTAATACTTTGGTGTATGATCAGTAATACATTTCTACTTAGCCTGGTGGCTAACCTAAATTTTCATTACTCTTACTGACAATAAGCTATTCACCAGAGGAATTTAGGTGTATTTGAAAGTTGTAGTTTATGTGTAAAGTAGCATACTACTAGAAAGATTATTTTCTTCTCATCCTCAGAATCAATTATAGGAATCATTACAGGAAATTTAAAATATATTTTGTTAACCTTGTACTATTTAACAACAGTCACGGTGGACTGAATATGTCTAATTTAAGACATTTATCTGAGTTTGGTAGACCTATGGCCTAATTATACAAAAAAATCTGTCTTAAAAGGGCTGAAAAATATTACCTCATTAAAACTTTTCATATTCTAAGTATCTTTGTAAATGTGTCCCATAGGAAACAACACAGCAATTCTGATAACTGTACTTAAAACTCCTGCTTTGAACAGTTAGAAAACAAAGCATAAATTTAAAGAAAACTTTTACAATATAAAAATAATTTCATTTTCCTTTATCTTAATCATATACCTTAAGTAAAAAAGATATAAAAAATCTGAAATAAAATTTGGGAAAATGGAATAGGTAAGCATCATTAATATCAGAAACACAAACTCCAAATTGTTTTATATAGCCACATATTTAAATATCTAATTTTCAAATACAGTTGCCTGATAGAATACTCTCTAGTCTGCTAGAAATGGTGCTCTGTTACCCAAGGGCAGTTGCACACAAAAATGGTGTTGCTGAGAGAAATGGCACGTTTTACCTGGCACTCTTCAGAGGTGCTCTACTGCACTTACATGGCTGTTAAAACCTTTAATTCTGCCAGCTGTTCTTGAGATACTCAATGACACTGTTATTTTTGCAGAAAATAGCCTCCAGTTGGATACTGTAGGATAAATATTTAATAGAACTCCCAGTAGCCCTGGTTTTAGAGCCAATTCCATAGGCACATACTTAGACCAAGTTACAGGATACATAATGTTTACTTTTTTTTTTTTTTTACTGCCTAAAATGTTTCTCAGTAAGTTTGGAATTGTATTTATAGGTAGTAGTACAGGTACCTATAAACCTATTTATGGGTTCAGTGTCAGACCTGTGAATTACAGACACTTGGGAGACAGGAACCCAACCCTTGGATTCCTTCTACATATGCTTCAGTGTCCAGCAGAGTGGTATTTGCATAATTGGTACATTAATTCAATAAACAGTTACCAAGACTTCTTTAGGTCTTCCATTTTGGGATTATTGTGGAAAGCCAATTTTGAGATTTCTAGGCAGTGAAAATTTAACACATGAAAGGCACTTGCCATTACTAATCATATTTCAAAAAGGTGGTATTAAAGTTAGAAGTGGCAATTGGTCTGTAACTGCCCACATAAGTGAACTGGAATCCAAGGGTAGTAGGACTGAAAGGATTCAACTGAAGCAAAATGGGAGAATATGAATTAAGGTTAGACTTGAAAATAAAATTTGTCTTTGTAGATATTGCAGTGATAAAATAATTATCTTTATGAGGAAATATTGGGAAGGACATAAAGTTACATTAAAAAAATAAAACTCTTCTAATATAATAAAGCATAATCCTAATAAGTTTTTGGGATAACTTTTCAATTTGCTGACCTCTTTTGATCAACTGGAGTTTTTACCATTCCATATACTCTGAATTGTAACTAAACAACAAACAACAAACAAGTTGACATGTTTTGTTTAGATGCAAGGAAAATTTTGGATTCTTTTAGTCCGAACAACTGAGAAATGAAAAGATCCCATCCTTAGATTTATATACTTGATTTTCTTACAAAAATAAGTTCAGTTATGCCAATATTTGTCTGAAAATGGTAGCATTCAACAGCAAACTAATAAATGGAATAACTGCAGTGTCAATATGAGCTACAGTGAAACAAAACTGCAAAGTTACTTTTCCGATTTGAATAATGAAGAAATCAGACTAGTGAAAAACCACAGCTATGGGGGGTGGAGGGAGGGGAGAAGGCAAATGTAAATAAAGGATCTGTATCAAAACAAAGTCCAGAAGGCAAAACCATAAATATTAGAACAATACTTCAAAAGTCAATTACTATCACAGGGTAAAACTTTTAAGAAAGCAATTCAGAAAATAAATGAACACATATGTTTAAAATACAGAACTCTAAATACTTGATATATTTGGGATACTCTACAGTGCCCAGTTAATAGCTACAAATGTTGTTTTCCTCAGGTATTTCTAGATGCTGTAGAAATCTACTGGGTTTATTTATTGTTACAAAAATTTTTCTCAATTGTGAAAAATTAAAATCAGTTCAACCTTTACAAAGGAAAGAAAATGAAAAATCGCTTCACTATAATACAGCATGAAAATAGGGTATGTTTGCCACAACTTGAGTGTGTTTTTTAAATGAAACAGAATCCATTTCATCCAATATTTAGAACAGGTGACTAAAACCAAGTTATTTCTTTTTCAGGCCAGCCACAAAACTTTAAGGAATAGAGTCCAGTTTTGTACAACTTAGACATGTATGTACATAATAGAGCAGGCTCATGTTTGAGCCAGCCAGTCTTAACATCATTTCCAGGGGTCAGTAATCTATGGCCCAGGAACTGAATGTGGCTTGTGGCCTGTTTGTGTATGGCCCTGAGCTAAGAATGGTTTTTGCATTTTTTAAAGGGTTGTAAACAAAACAAAAACAGAATATGTGACAACTGTATATGGTCTATAAAACCTAAAATCTTTACGATCTGGCCTTTTACAGAAAAAGCTTGCAGACCTTTCATTTATACCAGTGTTGTACAGAATTCAGACAGTGCAATTACAAGTCCAAGATAATGTTCATTTATTCCCACCAAGAATGTAGTAACATCCTAAAAAGATGTCTTCTGATGTCATTTGTTAGAATTCCTTTTCTCCATCTTCAACCATCATTAAAGTTCATCCTACAATAATGTAAAAGTGAAAGAAAAAGTATGAATTTTTATTAAAATGTTAATTAGTTTACAGTATTTTACCTTTTAAAAAATAATTAATGGATCACCGTATGAAATATACCTTGCCTAACTGTAACAATGGAAAGGAAAAGGCTATCTCTTAGTTCTTACCTGTCCATGCAGATACTACTAATTGCACTTAAATAGTCACACTGGTATGTTTTTAAACTTAATTTCAATTAACGATATTCTGGTTCATGACTAATAACATTTTCTACTTCAAATGTTTAACTTGAGGTAAGAGACACACTAAAACCTCTTGAGGAAGCTAACATAGTCAAAACATCAGAAAAATATTTTTGTAAACCCAAGAAAATAAAGATTTATAACTCTCACTACAGGATGTAAGGATTCTATATTGGAGTCTGCAGTTCTAATATGGTTCTATAAAGCCAGACAGCTCTAGCCCTTTCCAGAAACTGTGTTCTTTTTTGGCCTTCTTTCACCTTATAGGGAAAGAATCCAAAAAACCTCACATGTGATTTTATTAAATTCCACTCAGAAAGCACTCCAGTACTCTTTGGTCTGTTTTTAAGTATGTCCTAGAATGACAATGATTTAAAAAGGGGGGAAAAACAGTTCTTTCACAGAATAGCAAATGGGTTGCACTGCCTCTTGAGAAATAAAAATTCAAGGAGGGGCAAAGATGAATATGGTTCCAATACATCCTGACTCTACCAGAAGAAAATTTGCTATACAAAATATTTTATGAGGCTTCAGTATATTTATTCCCAACAAGTCAATGCTTTATTTATACTTGAACAAAATTTAAATAATTTATGGCCATAGTTTACTATTTTGAGTTAAATGGTTTTACTTGCCCAAATTTCTAAGCTTATCAGTGTATACAGGCTACACTCTGATTGTCCTGTTTTCCAAATTAAGAAACTTCAACTTTACTATTTTTTGAAGCTTCCATTGTACCTGTTTATTGATAGATACAATGTACAGTAAGAATAGATAATGTTTGCCAAAGTCAGCTCTAGATTTAGTCCTTACCTTATCCCTCTTTCCATGATTTTGGAGATTTTTCAATTTTTCATATATTAAGGTAGCAATCTCTTTTGCATCTCTGGCATCTATTTGCTCTCCCCAAATACTTCTCTAAAATTAAAAACAATCCTTTTATAATCTTTAGGTATCTAATCAAAACATGACATTTCCATATAAGAAATTTGATTAAGTATTCCTTAAAAGTTCTGAATGTTTGAAACTCAAATTTCTTCAAGGAAATAGCAAAAGCAGTGAACTCATAATTTACTTAAATACAATACTGTTATGGGAACATGTGAAACAATTCCTTGGAAAAAATGTATTGCTAACTCCAGTTGCCTTAAAATGACTAAACTGTAAAGAAAAGGACCCAAATTTTCTAATCTAATACAAACCATAGGCACAGTTAAAACCTTGATCAACAACAACACTGGAAAGTAATATATGTCTCCTGGTTCTCATCTGCTCACAGCAGGAAGGTGGTTGAAAAGCAGGGAAGGGGGCAGGTCAATGTATCAGGCTTGTTTATCTTGGATCTGGAGTCATTTATTTCCTTCTTCCTGGTGGGAACTCCACACTATATGTTAGGATCTTGTTTTTGTGTGTTACTGCCCACCTGATTTGTACTGCTGTTTACCACAATCATTGTTCTGCTTTGGTTTTCAAATCTGGCCTGGTCTTCCACCCCATCTCTTGGTTTGGGCAGGGATATTTGGAGTCCTAATGTCTTCTGGGCTTCTCTAAACACATGGTAACATCATCTTTTCAAACAGCTCCTTCTATGGCCTGATTAATTCTGTGACTGCTCATTATATTGATACTTCCCTAACATCATTCTGAGTGAAGACCCCTATCTACGTCACCCATTTCTCAGCTGTTCTGAGAATCAAAGTAGAGTCAATGATTCCAAAGGAATGAAGATTCAGGTACTGGTAAAGCTCCTTTTACTCTCATTGAGTTCTGCTTACCCCAGGCTGTTCTTAAGACAGAATTAACCTTTTTGACAAATCAAAATCCTTCACTGAAAAATCTAAATGACAATACTAGACTTCTGAAATTCATCATCCAATTTCATTATTTAACTCCAAAATATAATTTCTAATAAATAACATGAGATCTTAAGCTGAAGTTCTTTCTCAAAAAGTATAAAAATATTTGAAATGACTTATTTCAAATGTTTTACCAGAAAACATGAATACATGGCAAATCCTTATTTAATTACAGTTCTATTGTCAAAAATGTCATGCTTTTACTCAGGAAGATAGCAAAAGTCATGAGTACTTTCAGTTAGCAATTATATTGGTTGAAAGATATATGCATATAAATGACCATAGGGGTTATCACCTGAATTTTAAGACCCATCAGTAGATGTCTAGTTTTCTTTTGGGGGGGGAAAAAAAAACATAGTGGCCTAGAGAAGGGAGTTATAACCAAACCAAGGAACCCTATCTTTTATTTTGTAGTCTAAATCACTAATAAATATTTCTCAAGATAAATGTTCTGGTACTGGTCTATTTCAAAAATATTGTGATAGTATTCTTTTAATTTTTTTCCTTTCCCGGAAAAAATAATTATAAAGGTAATATAAGCTATTTTTCTAAAAGTAGGAAATACAGAACTTCATAGAAAATAATTACCTTAAATTCTCCACTCACAGAAAACTACTACTAGTATGTCTCTTCAGTAGTTTCTGTAATTCAGGAGTATAAAAATTTTAAGGCAGTGGATCATATAAACTCTGAGACAGAAAAACCTTTTAAAATCACTTGATGTATATTACTGAAGCTTCTTTTCACATATACAAATAAAAATGACAAAGGGAGAAAAAGCTAATAAAAACATTCAGACTAATAAACCTTTTCAACTTGGTCTGCTAAAGGAAAGGCACATATAGGAAGGCCTTGTACGTACCTTTGCTCTTTCGTAGGGAAAAAATTTAACAGTTGGATAGGCTCTGATACCAGCTTTCTGGCATGTTTGAGCATAAGCCTGACAGTCTACTTTTCCAGCTTTCACTTTTCCTTTAATCATCTGAAAAGAGAGAAATATGGTTTGCCATTCTCTGTGGCATAGACTATATTGGCAACCACAAAGCAACATGATAGAAATATTTTCAAATCTTTGTAATTTTAAAGACTTAAACTTTCATCCTTTCCATCCTAATAAGATTGCTTCCAACTTTTTATTGGCTCTTTAAACACCTATTTACGCAGAACCACCTCTCCAGAGCAAATAAACTCTTCATCTTATCAAGAAAAACTCCTTCCTGGTACCCACACCTTGTCCGTCACACCACAAACACCTCAGATTCTGTCCTCACCCGCCTTCTTCCTTTCTCTGGCTCACAGGCTGAGGTAGCAACCATTCTTCGTTTTGTGGAAGGCTGACAGCTACACCTATAGCCTCCAGTCCCTCTCTATCAGACCTTGGACTTGCTCTTCAGGCTATGATCTTTTTCATACTGAATAACTTTCTGCTATATTCAAGATACGGTTGCATTACAAAATAAGCTAAATACAAAGGGAGCAAAAACATTTTGTTAGAATTACTAGAGAAAAAGGAAGCATAAGAGGAGAAGATCTAGTAAGTGGAAAATGAATGACCTTTTATTTGAAGGACAATCCAAGAACTAAAATAATCTTTTACGACTCCGGGGAGCTCTGAAATCCCTTTGCTAAAGAAATCTCGATGGCTTGGGATTTTAGGTTTTGTTTTAGGCTGGTGAAACTGGAGCTTTCTCATTCTAGTGAGTGTTTTATAGCCCATGGCAAAGCTCCTCGAAGCAAGGAAAGCTAACAATCTGGATTAACTAATGAGCAGGATGGTGGTGACAGAAACAACAAAAACTCAGATTGCATTCAGCTTATGCATTCAGTTAAGTTTTATAAGCATTTACTGAGTTGGACAAGACCTGTAAAACTTGCCCTCAAGAAGCTCAGTCTTATGGAGGAGACCGGTAACTAAATAAATATTTAACATCCATCGTGTAAGTACACCAATGGAGTACAAGATATCAAAGTGAACTGAATGAGAAGGACAGTGAACACAGAAGTGCCAACTGAAGCTGGGTTTTGTAGGATAAGGAGAAAAAGATCCAGATGCCCAAGGTAAGGAAAAGGCATTTTAGAGAGAGGGAACAGCACGTATTTATTCAACAAATCTGAAGTACTTTGTTTTGCCTGAACTGTAAGGTGTGGGGTGGGACAGAGAGAAAGCTGAAGAGGTATGAAGGGTCCCATCGCAGACCTGCAACCAAGGATGCAAGTCCAGAAACTTGTTCACAGGAAGCCTGAGAAAGGAGTACTTCAGAAAGATGATCAGGGCATAACTGAAACATGAGACTAGTTCAAAGGCACACATGTCTAGATGAGATGATGAGGGCTTGAACAGAGACGCTAGCAGAGCAGATGGAGAGGAGATGACAGATTGGAAAGGCATGTAGGAGACAGAACTGATAGGACTGCCGCTTGCCAGGCCATCAGATGAGTAAAGGAAAGAAAAAGGGAACAAGCAGAAGAAGTGAGGTGTCTGGCTGTTCCGGTTAGGTAGATGAGTCCTCAATCAAGATAGAGATTTCAGCTAACAGCATTAATAAAGAAGGAAGAAATGTGCGAAGATTATAGTCATAGAAATGAAATGGAGTTTTTTTTTAAAAGATTATTTATTTATTTATTTGACAGAGAGAGACACAGCGAGAGAGGGAACACACAAGCAGGGGGAGTCGGAGAGGGAGAAGCAAGCTTCACATATTTTTTTTTTAAGATTTTTAATTTATTTGATAGAGAGAAACACAGCGAGAGAGGGAACACAAGCAGGGGGGAGTGGGAGAGGGAGAAGCAGGCTTCCCCGGAGCAGGGAGCCCGATGTGGGGCTCGATCCCAGGACCCCGGGATCATGACCTGAGCCGAAGGCAGACGCTTAACGACTGAGCCACCCAGGCGCCCCAATGAAATGGAGTTTTAAAAAATTCACAGAAAACTTTTAAGAGAATTGTATTTAAAATATAATTAGATATAATCATTTTATCTAATTTTTAAATAACTTATTTATTTTTTTAAAGATTTTATTTATTTCTTTGACAGAGAGAGAGAGTACAAGCTGGGGGGTGGCAGGCAGAGGGAGAGGGAGAAGCAGGCTTCCCACTGAGCAGAGAACCGGACATGGGGCTCAATCCTAGGACCCTGGAATCATGACCTGAGCCAAAGGCAGACGCTCAATCGACTGAGCCACCCAGGCGCCCTAAATAACTGTTATTTTATCTAATTATTAAAACATGCATACAACTTATCTAAGTAGACAGACAAGACTTACCCTAGCCAAGAGCTCAAACTCTGGAGCAAAATTTTGACAAGGTCCACACCAAGGAGCATAGAAATCAACCACCCAATGATTTTTCCCTTGTATAACTTTTTCATTGAAAGTCTGAGGCGTTAGATCTATGGATGCTTGAGGTAAAAATCTGTGGCAAGGGATCAAAATTACTTTTCATTATATGAAACCAAAGCAAACATCTGAAATATAATATTGCAGAAGTTTCTAAGTTAAAAATGACTTCCAAGTTATCTTGGTAAATTGTAATTCTTTACTAAGTAATGTAAAATGCTACAGCCTGTAACTACAGACATAAGAGGAAGGTAAATAGCACTGAATCTATTTTATACAACGATGCATATTTTGATTACTCACCCTAGACCCCAAATTCTCAGGGAATAAGCATCTCTATTCCAACCATTGTAACTACTGAAAGAAGAAAAAAATATTTAAGTTGTAAGTACTATTTTCTATTATTGGGTATGTTCAGAAAACCATCTCTCTATAGCAATTGAAAAGTTTAACTTATTGACTACATACCATTTCCCTTCTCAGATACACCTAGCTATAAATGCTGCTTACATGACTTCCCAAATATATTTTTCTCTAGTCTCAATGTTTTTTTTTTGTGCTCAAGACAGCCGTGAATGTCTAGCTGCCCGCTGGACATCTCCTATAGACGCATGGGAATGGTAACACTCCAAATGCCTAAGACTTCAGTTTCAGAACCTTTACTCTGGTCATTATGTCCGTCAAATTCCTAAGTACTTTTTAAGATGCATTTCAAAAGCCACCTCATAAATGCAGCCTTTCATGATTTCCTCTTACAGCTGTAATCCTTTCCTCCTATGCAATCCATGGCTCAGTTTTACCTTTTAAATAATATTCCTTATATTCTACCTTGCACTTGAGTTTACTACCTCAAATGCTGTGTGGTGTTATAGAAACAGGATGGGCACTGACACAGACTGGGGCTGAATCCTCAATTACAAACCTTAGCAGCTGTGTGACTTAAGGTCTGTTAATCAGTTTATGTATCTGTATAGGAGGAAGGGCAATAATTCTTATTTCTCAGGGTATATGTGAGGACTAGTGGGAATAACATGAGCAAAGGATCTAGTATAGTACCTGAAACCAAATACTGACTTACTAAATGTTAGTACTTCCTCTGTTTCTCTTCTTCTATACTAGCGTGCCAGCTTCATGAATACTGGGATCATTCAATTCTTTTTTCATCTTCAGAGGTTCTCATTAGCACACGATCTTAAAACATGGTGGGCTCCCAAAAAATATTTGTTGGGTTAACTTTTATTTAGTTAACTTTTTAAGACAAGCTTATTTATTTATTTAAGTAATCTCCACACCCAACGTGGGGCTCAAACTCATGACCCTAAGATCAAGAGTCACATGCTCTTCTGACTGAACCAGCCAGGAACCCCTAAGATAACTTTTAAATTTTAACTGTTTAAATAAATGGTTACAATAAATGTCTTTAAATTTTAGGCAACACTTACTGATACTGATAAGCTTTATTTGATTTTGGGGGGAAAAATCTTATCTCAGGGTATCTCCGAACATTTTCTTGGGCACAAAAAGAATGATACTGTTGGCAGTCTATACTGCCCACATTGATCAGTCCAGTTAATGTCTATAAAAGAGAAAAAGAGATAAATAGATCAAAGTGATTAGAATAAAATTACCTCCATAACTATTTATATTTATAATAGAAAAATTATTACTGTGAGATGCTTATTATTTATCAGTCATTTTCACCAAATTAAGGGTTTCAAACATAATAGAACACTTACAGTAATGAACTGCAATTGTAGTTGGAGTTAAGACCTTACTACAATTATTACAGATTCAACAACAGATTTCATTCATGTTCTATGTGGGGGGAAAATTAGGTATCTCTAAAATTTAGTGCCAGAAACAAGGAACTAATGAAGGTCTCTGCAATGGTATTTCAAAGTTATTTTTCAAATAGAGACCTACATTGCAGCACATTGAATCATGCCCAAATTTTAAAATTTTACTGAAAGGGACACAAAATTGCATTATCTTAAATGTTAAGATACTAGAAATCACTTTTAACTCTTTGGTTTGTTCATTTTTTCTTAGAAATATAAAACAGTGATTTCATTTTCCATTCTCTAAGTAACTTTTTTCCAATCTTTCATGATTTATAACACTGTCTATTTATATAGAAAATAAAGGGATTTTTGGGTCGACTTGGGCAGAAATTTGGTCAGATACGTACCAAGCAAGTGACACAGGAAAAAAAAAAAAAAAGGTAGATTATACCATTCACCCAACCAGACAGAAACAGAGTTGAAATCTAACTGGTATAATGAAAACTGTTGTAAGTGACAATCTAGAAGGTGGGTTCATCTCAGTTTCAAAATAGTTCTGTTAAATACACATTCATGCTACATTTTAAGATTTAAAATAAACTACTATACCCGGGCCATTCTTTTCCATTCTGGCATTAGGACTTGACATGGATGACACCACGGAGAATAGAAATCAACCATCCACACTTCATCATGTTTTCTCTGTTTAACTAGTTCATTGAAAGTGGTGGGTGTCAGGGAGATCACTGAAGGATTCATAAGATCCTAAAGAGAATATAACGTTCATTATAACAGATATAAAAAGGTGTTCCTATATTCTTGGCAAATTGCTGTCACTTAGAAAAGTTCCTATTTCTGAATAATCAAAAGATACTTATGGATGTTTAAAAGATAATCTGTAGTGAATTATTTTAAAAAGGAAAAAATTATTCCTTGTTAATTTGGGCTTTGCCCATCAACCTTCTTAAATCAAGGTATATTTTTTTCTTATTTCTATGTATCGTTAAAATCATCTTAGGTAGGGAACAGAGGCAACTTTATTTAAGGTGACAGTAAATGGGACAAAAAGTTCTAAGAGGTGTCCAGATGTCTACACAGGCCATATAGTTCTGTTCCAGAATCAATGATTGGTTTGGAAATGATCCTTTAATTATTAATGGAAAGCCTATTATTCTATTTTCCTGACAGTCTGATTGGAGATACTGCTCAACCTCCCTAAAAGCTCACTTGCTCCAAATGCTGCTTTAATAAAGCTTCAGTCTACCATGATCGGGTAATACTAACAAAAATGTTAGCTTCACTGGGGAAATAATAATAAACAAAACAACACAAAACCAAAAACCATTTAAAAATAATTTATCTCTGTAATTTACAATACTATAAATTAATTTTAAATACCTCTATGAATTCCAAGATCTGTTCAGCAGAGTGATGTCCTTCATATTCATGAACATTGGACTGGTTGAAAACCACTGTTGTTGGATAAGCCTGAATGTTATACTGTTAGGAATGAGAATACAAATTAAAGATTTTATGCATTTTACTTTATTGGTTTCAAATTTATAACCAGCTTGCTTTTAAGTAACAACAATAACACTTAAAAAACCCATTGCTAAACTGCTGGTGACTGAAAAATTTTAGCCTAGCCAAATTTGGCAAATAAAATGGATTCACAGTTGCACTGATAAATGACCTTTTTTTATAGGTAGTCCATTAGCCATAAAATGCATGGGCAGTGAAACACTGACAAGTGTGCATAGCCACAATATGGCGAATTATGAGCGTGGGCCCTTCTGACTCTGCGAAAACAAGATGGATAAGGCTGTAAAGAGCAGGCTAATCTCTGGCTTGAGTCTTTTTGAAACCACAATAATGCTCCAATTTGTCCAGCAGTAGAAGAAAAAGGAAACAAAGTAGCAAGGATAAAGAAATAAATTAATAATGTGTACACAACCATATTTTAACTTAAGGAATTATGACTCAGGTCCTAAGAATATGGTCCCTTTTCATTCTTCATTCAAGATACCGTTTATGGTACAAATACTGTAATTTCCTCCTCAGAATTAACATGAACATTGGCCCAGGAAGCATTTCTTTGAAGTTTTAATTTTTATTTTTCTAAAAGTTAGTATATCTATGTGAATTTACTGTAGCTGATCTTTGCATCCTTAAAGTTGACAAGCACTCAGCAGCAAATTAGAATCTTTGATTGGGATTCAAAAATAATTTTTGTAAAAACAATGGAAATCTTTATCAAACTTTTGTAAAATGAGTGTAAATCCAAATAACTCATTAGGTATGACTGTTGTTTTGTTAATCTACTTATTAGTGTTTAGCATGTGTTGGGCATCTTTTTAGCACTTACACATGTAGTTTCTTTTCCTAAAGATTTTATTTATTTGAGAGAGAGGGAGAGAGAATCTGAAGCAGATTCCATGCCAAGCGCAGAGCCTGACATGGGGCTCAATCCCATGACCGCGAGATCACAACCTGCGCCGAAACCAAGAATCTGACGCTTAATCCACTGAGCCACCCAGGCGCCCCTTAAACATGTAGTTTCTAATCTGTTCTCTACAACAACTCTATTCAGAAGCTAAAATTACCATGTCAACTTTACAGATGAGAAAACAAGGTATTGAGAGGCTATGTGACTTGGTCAAGGTCCACCAATTAGTGAGTAATGACTCCTGGCCTCTATTCCAGGTGAAGTGGACACCACAGTTTTAAATCCTTATATTTTACTCAATTATCTAAAGGATATTTAATAGTTTAGATTAAAAAGTAGAAAAACTAGAAGAATTCAAATTAAGATAAATCACTGTTTCACATTGTTTGTATCTTGCTTAGTTTCAATGTCACATACAAGACATTCAAAACCAAAGATTATATATGTTTTTAGTTAAATGAAATTTCAAACAGAACGAAGAGAGAAATCATCTAACAGATACCCACATATCCCTTCTTGATATTTAAGGAAGTTTAACTTCTTTGTCACACTGGGAGATTGCTTAAGTTCTTTTTCTTGATCCCATTTCCTTTCCTCCCTGAAAGTAGGCGCAATTAATATCCTCAAATAAGTATATATCTAATCCACTAATGTTTTTATACTTTTGTGACATGCATATGTATCCCTGGGCAGTAGAGTGAAATGTTGGGAGCATTAAAAAATTTTCTGTTATTCTATCATACTCTGTAAGCTATTCTGCAACCTGCTTTTGTCATCTTACAATGTATTTTTGAGACTTACCCGTGCTGGTAAAGACAGATCTAATTTTAAATGCTCTATGGTATTCCATTATGTGACTGGATAATCTATCCACATACTTGCTATTGTCAGATTTCTAAATTTTTGTTCATTTGATGATGGATTAATTTGATGGACTGTTGTAATTTGTACTTTCTTGATGGCTAGCTAGTGAAGTGCAAGATTTTTTATGTTTGTTGGATTTCTTTTTCTAAAAAAAATGTTTCAACTTGCTCATTTTATCTATATAAAAAAACTGACCTGTAGTCAAATATTCTGGCAGTAAGGTTTTCTGTCAGTTACATGTGCTGTAAATAGTCTGTTGTCTTAACTTCATAGTGTCTTTTTCTTTGGCAATAGTTTTATCATTTAATATAGTCAAAATCATTCACATTAATTTTTACCTTGTGTGTGTGGACTGAGTAATTCTTCCTCACACAGATGCCATAAAGATTTCACTCTACATTTATTTGTTTTTAAAACCTATCATTTTCTTTTTCTTCTCCCCCATTTTTCTTTTTCTTTTTAAAAATGTTTGCTTTTATAAAATATTTAAAATACACACGAAAGCAGACAGCAATAAACTTGCATGTACTCTTGTAGCTACAATAATCATCCACTCATGGGCACACTTAATTCATTTATACTCCCTCCCAACTCTACTCCTACACCAAGATTATTTTAAAGCAAATTCCAGATGATTTATCATTTCACCCACATTTCAGTACATTTAAAATATAAGGATTTTCCCCCAAGTGTAACTACACTGTCATTTTTACACCTAAAAATGAACAATTCCTGATAATTATCAGATACCCTGTCAGTGTTCAAATTTCCCCAATTATTGCTTGCTCACTTTTTTGCAGTTGGCTTGGCATCCAAACGAGACCTAAACATTGCAATGATACGTCTTTTGAGTCTCTTTCATCTCTTTTCCCACCTTTCAGTGTATCTGAATACCAGTAAATTAGGTATTTGTCCTGTAAGATCCTCTATATACTGGGACTTGCAGATTTCATGCCCATGGTGTCACTTAACATGTTCCTCTGATTCCCTACATACGGACAGATCTCAAGGTGTGATATCTGATTCAGGTTTCAGAGACTTGTTCCAAGAATATTTTATAGGTGGTATTATATACTTTCATGACAAGATATATAATTCCTAGTTATTCCTGGAACTGAAGAATGAATATTTTATGAATTAACCTAAGAAAATATTTTTATGTAAACAAAGGTTGAAAAAAACTTGTTCATTTTTAAAATTTCCATCTACTAACCATACTTGGGAGACAATTATGAGGAAAACCTGAGACTCAAACTACAGACTGCCAAAAGGTAATATTGAGTCAAAAATTATAAAGATTTTAAATAATGGAAAAATCATGTATTTTATCAAGTAAACAAAATATTTTCCCCAGTTTGATAAGACCATGTTTATATTCAACTATTTATGTTGTCTATTCATGGTTTAATTCAATCATAATTTTATATCATTTTTTGAAATATTTGTTGAAATTATTTCATTAAATAATTTACTACTCTAAACATAGATGTACATCTGAAATAGAGATCTTTGTCAGTGTAACTTAAGAACTATTTTACAGAAGTATTAATTAGAACAAGTATTTTATACATACCATGTTACAGAGTCCCTCGTGAACTGTACAATCTAGTGTACCAAACTTAAGCTGACCGTAAAGATGTTTTGATGCTTTTCGTAACTCTGGCAATAAAGCTCGACACGGTGGGCACCACTATGAAAGAAAAAATATTCACAAGCACTGAGCTAAATGAAACAAAAAAACCCCACATTTCTGCAACAAGCAATATATACTAAGTAAGATAAACCATACTTAGGGACAAATCTTATGCGCGCGTGTGTGTGTCTATTTAATTCTTGGAGGGGCAAGTACATCCCCGCTCTCCTGGAAGCAATATGTGATAGGGGCCAAAACTCAGTAACACAATTTTGGTACTCATGGTTCAAGACTATCTAGAAAATGTCTTTTTGCTATGATAAGAGAAAATGTGACAACAGTGAAATTTGACAGATAAAAATTACTTACTGGGGCAAAAAAATCAACAAGCCATGGTTCCTTGTCATTGGCAGGAAAATTTTGAGGTCCAAGTGTGGTAACATGAGAATTAACACTTTCTTTGGCAAAGGCAAGTATATCATATAGAATCTTCTTTCCTTTGAAATTGAATAAAAGAAAAATTAAAATCCACATTCTGCCTTTCTATCCATAGAAACATTTCAAAGTTTTTATACTTCAGATATTAAAGAAATGAAGACAAACTTATTGAACACACTGATTTCGGTGAGGGTCTAGTGTTCTGTATACTATAGATAAATAGGTTTGCTCTGCCAGGAGCACCTTTCTTTGCAATGCTCCTTCATCCTTAGAGGCAGAGTAACCACTTTTTTTGCAGTATTTGTGTTTATGCTTACCTGAACTACTACTGTGGCCCAACTACTAAATCTATTTCTTCAAACTCAACTTCCCTTATGAATTCAAAACCTGTATTACCAACTGCCCAGTGAAAATACTCACATGGATGTCATACAAACATTTCAAATATATTAAAATTGGAGTTGAGCTATTTCCCCCCGAACTTGCTCCTTTTCTCACCTTCCCTATCTTGGCAATGGCATAGTCACCCACTAGGTGGATGAACATAGTGAGAACTTAAAGAATTAAGGAATAAAGAAATAAAATATCTAAAAAATGAGTCAGAGCCAAAGAACACAATAACTGACACTAAAAACACACTAGAGGGAATCAACAGCAGATTAGAAGCAGCATAACGGACCAGATGGATCTGGAAGCCAGAGTTGAGGAAATCCCCCAGGCAGAACAGCAAAAAGAAAAGAGAATAAAAAATGAGCATAGGTTAGGTTAAAGGGCCTCTAGGACAGCATCAAGTGTCCTAATATTGACATTACAGAAGGTTCAGAAGGAGAAGAAAGAGAATAAAAGGCAGAAAACTTGGAGGAAATCAGAGCTGAAAACCTTCCCTAATGGGGGAAGGAAGCAGACCCACAGATTTAGGAAGCACAGAGAAGACCAAACAAGAACTCAAGTAAATTCACACCCAGACACATTTTTAAAATGTCTGAACTAAAGAGAAAAGAGAAAATCTGAAAAAGCAGCAAGAGCCGTGCCAACTAGTTAAACACAAGGGCACCCCCATATGATTATAAGCTGGTTTTTCAGCAGAAACATAGCAGGCCAGAAGAGGGTGGCAGGATATATTCAAAGTGCTGAAAGGAAAAATTCTACAACCAAGAATATCCCACCCGACACAGTTCTCATTCAGAATTGAAGGAGAGATGGTTTCCCAGGCAAACAAAAGTTAAAGGAGTTCATCACCACTAAACCAGCCTTAAATGTTATAGAGACTTCTTCAAGCAGAAAAGGCCATAGTTAGAAGAAAGTTATGAAAGAAAAAAAAAAATCACTGGTAATGGCAAACATTGGTAAACATGTAGATAATGTAGTGGATCCACCACTTATAAGGCTAGTATGAAGGTTAAAGAGAAAAGTAGTAAAATCTGTATCTACAATAATTAGTTATGGGATACACAAAAAGATGTAAAATAGGATGCCAAAAAAAGTCAGCAGGAGAGTAAAACACCGTGCTTTTAAGATGCATTCAAACCTAAGTGACACTCAACTAAAAAGACTACTATATACCTGGTTGTTATATATGAGCCTAATGGTAACCAAAAACCTATAACAGATGCACAAAAAATAAAGAGAAAGAAATCCAAATATAACACTAAACAAAGTCGTCAAATCACAAGAGAAGAAAGGAACAGAGAGGAACTACAAAACCAGAAAATAATGAAGAAAATGGCAATACATACCTATCATCAGTAAGTACTTTTAAGTGTAAATGGATCAAATGCTCCAAACAAAAGACAGAGGGTAGCTGAAAGGATAACAAAAGCAAACAAAACCAAACCCCCTCTATAGGCTACCTATATCACTTCAGATGTAAGGACATACACAGACAAAGTGAAGGGATGATAAAAGATATTCCATGCAAATGGAAACAAAAAGAAAAATAGACTAGCAATACTTAGACAAAACAGACTTTACAACAAAGACTGTAATAAGAGACAAAGAAGGACATTACATAATGATAAAGGGATCAATTCAACAAGAGGAAATAATTATAAAAATCTATAAATATCGGGGCGCCTAGGTGGCTCAGTCGTTAAGCGTCTGCCTTCGGCTCAGGTCATGATCCCAGGGTCCTGGGATCGAGCCCCGCATCGGGCTCCCTGCTCCGCGGGAAGCCTGCTTCTCTCCCTCTCCCACTCCCCCTGCTTGTGTTCCCTCTCTCGCTGTGTTTCTCTCTGTCAAATAAATAAATAAAATCTTTAAAAAAAAAAAAAAAATCTATAAATATCAACATAGGAGCACCTAATATGTAGAGCAAGTATTAACTGACATAATGGGAGAAAGTGACAGTAATACAATAACACCTCACATACATCAATGGATGACAGATCATCCAGACAGAAAATCAACGAAACAGTAACCTTCAAGGACATATTAGACCAGTTTGACTTAATAGATATATACAGTACATTCTTTTCAAAAACAGAATACATGTTCTTTTCAGGGGCACATGGAACACTCTCCAAGATAATCATGTTAGGCCACAAAACAAGTCTCAATAAATTTAAGAAGACTGAAATCATACCAAGCATTTTTTTCTGACCCAATAGTATAAAACTAGAAACTAAAACAAAACTGGAAAAAACCACAAACACATCAAAGCTAAACATGTTCCTAACAATCAATGAGTTGATGAAGAAATGAAAGAAGAAAACAAAAAAAATACCTTATGACAAATAAAAATCAAACACAATGTTCCAAAATCTATGGGACCCACCAAAAGCAGTTTTAAGAGGCAAGTTTAGGGGCACCTGGGTGGCTCAGTGGGTTAAGTGTCTGCCTTCAGCTCAGGTCATCACCCCAACTGAGCTCAGCATCTGGCTCCCTGCTCAGTGG
This sequence comes from Phoca vitulina, assembly GCF_004348235.1. NCBI lineage: Eukaryota > Metazoa > Chordata > Mammalia > Carnivora > Phocidae > Phoca > Phoca vitulina. The sequence goes on from NW_022589704.1 coordinate 50,122,552, forward strand.
GCAGTCTGCTTCTCCCTCTGCCTCTGCCCCCACTCGTGTTCTCTCTCTCGCTCCCTCACTCTCTCAAATAAATAAATAAATAAAATCTTTAAAAAAAAATAAGAGGCAAGTTTATAGAGATACAGGCCTACCTCAGGAAACAAATCTCAATCTAACCTTACATCTTAAAGGAACTAGAAAAAGAAGAAATAAAGTCCCAAGTTAATAGAAGGAAAAAATAAAAATCAGAGCAGAAATGAATGACTCTCTACTCAAAAACTAATAGAACAAATCAACTCAGTAAAGTAACAGGATACAAAATTAATATACCAAAATCTGTGTTCTTTTTTTTTTGAGGGCAGGGAGGGGCAGAGGGAAAGGGAGAGGGAGAATCTTAAGCAGGCTCCACACCCAGCGTTGAGCGTGATGTGGGGCTCAATCTCACAACCCTGAGATCATGACCTGAGCTGAAATCAAAAGTCAGATGCTTAACCGACTGAGCCACCCAGGCACCCCAAGAGCTGGACACTTAACCGACTGAGCCACCCAGGTTCCTCAGTCTGTGCTATTTCTATAATATCAAACTATCAGAGAAATTATGAAAACAATCCCATTTAGAATTGCATCAAAAAGGATAAAATACTTAGGAATAAATGTAACCAAGGAGATAAAAGACCTGTACTCCAAAAATTACAAGACATTGTTGAAGAAACTGAAGAGGACACAAATAAATAGAAAGATATACAGTCTTCATAGATTGGAAGGATTAATGTTATTAAAATGTCTATATGATCTCTAAAAATCTACATATTCAATGCGATCCCTATGAAAACATCAATGGCATTTTTTTTTTAACAGAGTTAGAACAAATTATCTTAAAATTTGTATGGAACCACAAAAGACCATGAAGAATCAAAGCAACCATGAAAAAAGAGAACAAAGCCAGAGGTATTGTGCTCCCTGATTTCAAGATACACTATAAAGCTATAATAATCAAAACACATAGTATTGGCACAAAAACAGACACACAGATCAATGGAACAGAATAGAGAGCCAGAATAGAGAGAAATAAACCCATACTTATATGGTCAATCTGTGACAAAGGAGGTAAGAACATACAATGGGGAAAAGACAGTCTCTTCAATAAATGGTACTGGGAAGACTAGAGCTACATGCAAAAGAATGAAACCGGACCACTTTCTTGTACCATATACAAAAATCAATTCAAAATATATTACAGACCTAAATATAAGACCTGAAACCATGACTCCTAAAAGAAAACACAGGCAGAAAACTCTTGGACATCTGTCTTACCAATATCTAAAAAACAAAATGAATGAAGAAGCAAAACAAAATAGAACAGACTCATAAATACAGAGAACAAACTGGTGATTGCCAGAGGAGAGGGAGGTGGGAGGAAGGGTGAAACAGTTAAGGGGATTAAGAGGTACAAACTTCCAGTTACAAATAAGTCACAGGGGTGTAAAGTAGAGCACAGGGAACAGAGTTACTAATAATGTAACAACTTGATATGATGACAGATGGTAACTAAACATCATGGTGATCATGGTGATCTGTATATATACACTGATCAGATCATTCTGATCTGATCAATGTATATATAAAAGGGAATTATTATATAATATACCTGAAACTAATACTGTATTCCAATTATACTTCAATGAAAAAAATTTAAAAATACTTAAAGAAATCAGGAAAGTCAAGGCAGAAAAGTGACGTGAGACTGTCAATTTTACCAAAGGATAACAGAGTAAATGAAGGAGATGATGAACTGGAAATAAAGCAGCAAACACAGAGGGGAGGGTAATCGGAATTATTTCAGAGATAAAAAAGAATAGAACTCCATTATTAAAACGTGGTCATTTTTAGCACTTTCAGGAGACAGTACAGTTTAGTGCTGCTATAATCTTAGGCTTTGGAGTCAGACCTGTTTGGATACAAAAATCTACCTTGACTAGTTACTAGTTGTTGATCATAGGCAAATAATTATCCTGAGCCACTGTTTTCTCCCTTGGTGGGCTGTTGTGAAGATAAAAACAGAAAGGGAAATGTAGTGAAGCCTTTAGAAAAACATCTGAATTGTAGAAAGTACTAAATAAACAGGAGTTACTGTTAGGTTCATCTTGCCAAGACTTTGCTCACATAATTCCTTCAGCTTAGCCTCACTTCTTGCTTTTCTCTATTCGCTTTGAGAAACTGAGCATTCAAATGTTACCTCAATTCAAATATCATCTCTGGATCTAAACTACACATAAGTCTCTTTATTTGATCTTATAATTTATACATACTGGCCATTACAATGTTTTTCACATTGTCTTATGATCTCCTTCTATCAACCCCACCAGATGATATTTAAAAAATTTTTTTTAAAGATTTTATTTATTTATTCATGAGAGACAGAGAGAGAGGCAGAGGGAGAAGCAGACTCCCCGCTGAGCAGGGAGCCCAATGAGGGACTTGATCCCAGGATCCCGGGATCACGACCCGAGCTGAAGGCAGACACTTAACCAACTGAGCCACCCAGGCGCCCTGATATTTTAAATGTCTCGAGAGAACTTTGCATTCCTAAGCACATAACATCAGTCAATATCTGTTACTCACTTAGCTGTGTTATAGTTAGTAGTTTGTGTGTTTCTTTTGCTACATTTGACCTTTTTCAGGACAGGGACTATGAGGTATCCCAAATCCTCATAATTGCAACTGTACTTACATGAATGCAGAGCTAAAGTCCCATCACAAGCTGAAATGTAAAAATGTAATTATAAATTCAAGAGAGATAAAAGTAGCCATAGAAATATTTAATAGTCTAGGGGCGCCTGGGTGGCTCAGTCGTTAAGCGTCTGCCTTCGGCTCAGGTCATGATCCCAGGGTCCTGGGATCGAGCCCCACATCGGGCTAACCTGCTAGGCGGGAAGCCTGCTTCTCCCTCTCCCACTCCCCCTGCTTGTGTTCCCTCTCTCACTGTGTCTCTCTCTGTCAAATAAATAAATAAAATCTTAAAAAAATATATTTAATAGTCTAGTGGGGGAAAAATCTGGAAAATGCCCATGGCTGAGATGCTACTTTGGTACAGTGGAAATGGAAACTATAGGTGTTGCTTACTTTTATTAATAAGACCCCTAAATTTTGCACTAACCTGTCACTAGCATTCTTGCTGAAACACTAATCAAAACCGCAGAAAAAAGTTATTTTAAAAAGAAAAGAGAATAAAATAACTAAATATAATTCAAAAAATCTTTCTCCAAAAGAAACCTATTTACTAATAAAAGCAAAGTTATTTACAGTAAGTATATTTATATAAAACAAAGTAAAAAGAACCACAAAAGACCCCAAATAGCCAAAGTGATCTTGAAAAAGAAGAACAAATCTAGGTATCATGCTCCCTGACTTCAAGATACAGGACAAAGCTATAGTAAACACGACAGCATGGTATGGCATAAAAACAGACACTTCAGTCAATGGGACAGAATAGAGACCCCAGAAATAAACCCATGCTTACATGGTCTAATTAATCTTTGACAAAGGAGGCAAGATTATACAATGGGGAAAAGAGAGTCTCCTCAGTAAATGGCGCTAGGAAAACTGGTCAGCTACATGCGGAAGAATGAAATTCAACCACTTTCTTACACCATACACAAAAATAAACTCAAAAGGTATCAAAGATCTAAAGGTGAAACCTGAAACCAAAGAAGTCCTATAAGAAAATATAGGCAGTAATCTCTGACATTGGCCTTAGTAACAATTTTTCTAGACCTGTCTTCTCAGGCAAGGGAAACAAAAGCAAAAATAAACTATCAGGACTACACCAAAATAAAAAAATTTTGCACAGTGAAGGAAACAATCAACAAAAAGAAATGGCAACCTACTGAATGGGAGAAGTGATTTTCAAATGATACATTTTTTTTTTTTAAACTTTATATATAGGGATAGAGAGAGTGCATGCGAGATGGGGGGTTAGGGGCTGAGGGAGAGGGAAAGAGTATCTTTTTTTTTTTTTTATATTTATTTTACTTATTTATTTTTAAAATTTTTATTTATTTGTCAGAGAGGGAGAGAGAGTGAGCACACAAGCAGGGGAAAGGGGCAGGCAGAGGGAGAAACAGGCTCCCTGCCAAGCAAGGAGCCTGATGCGGAACTTGATCCCAGGACCCTGGGATCATGACCTGAGCCGAAGGCAGAGGCTTAACCAACTGAGCCACACAGGCGCCCCAGATTTATTTATTTTAGAGAGAGAGAGAGTGCGTGAGCGCTGAGCAAGCAGGGGGAGGGGCAGAGGGAGAAAATCTTCAAGCAGACTCCCCGCTGAGCATGGAGCCCAACGAGGGACTCAATCTCACAACCTATGAGAACATGACCTAAGCCAAAACCAGGAGTCAGACACCCAACTGAGCCACCTAGGTGCCCCGAGAGGGAGAGAGAATTTTAAGCAGGCTCCATGCTCAGTGCAGAGCCCAACCCGGGGCTGGATCTCATGACCCTGAGATCATGACCTGAGTTGAAATTAAGAGTCGGACACTTAAGTTACTGAGACACCCAGGTGCCCCTCAAATGATACATCTAATATCATCAGGGAAAAGCAAATCAAAACCACAATGAGATATCACCTTATACCTATCAGAACACCTAATAACAAAAAGACAAATAGCCAGAGTTGGCAACGATGTAGAAAAAAAGAACCCTCATGTACTGTTGATGGGAATATAAATTGGTGTAGCCACTGTGGAAAACAGTAGAGAGGTTCTCCAAAAAATTAAAAATGCCATACAATCCAGTAATTCCACTATTGAGTATTTACCCAAAGAAAACAAAAACACTAATTTAAAAAGATATATGCACCCCGTGTTTATTGCAGCATAATTTACAACAGCCAAGATATGGAAGCAACACAAGTGTCCACTGATAGAGGGATAAAGAAGATGTGCGTATGTACACAGACATACACATACACACAAATGGAGTATTGTTACTCAGCCATGAAACAGAATAAGATCTTGCCATTTGTGACAATATGGATGGACCTAGAATATATGATGCTAAGTGAAATAAGTCTGAGAAGACAAATATCATATGATTTCACTTATATGTGGAATCTAAAAAACAAAACAAAGTAGAAACAGACTCATAAATACAGAGAACTGGTGGTTACTTAGGGGAAAGCGAGGGCAGGATGGGCAAAATGGGTGAAATGGCATGGGAGTTACAGGCTTCCAGCTATGGAATGAATAAGTCATGGAGATGAAAGGTACAGCATAGGAATATAGTCAATGGTACTGTGATCGATGCTAACTACACCTGTATGAGCACAGCATAACATACAAAGTTGTGGAATCACTACTTCACACCTGAAACTAATATAACAGTGTCAACTACATGTCAATTAAAGAATTTAAAAAAACAAGGTAAAAAGTACATTTAAAAAACTGCTATTTGAAAATAAATATATATTTTTATCATTTTCTCCCTTCTTACCATGATGGATTTCATATTCTTTGGTTCCTTGTCCTTTAAATACTGCTAGACATGGCTGAAACACATACAGATTACTACAGATGTCTGGTGCAGAGGAACAGTCAAACTTACCAACCTAAAGTAGAAAATTCAAACTGATGAAAACAAAATCATATGCATTCATTTTTTTAAATATTCATAAAGGAATGACATTGCTCTAACAGTTTCTAAACAGAAGTTAACTGGCCATGAAAATAAAAGATAGAAATAATTAATTTACATTTAACACTGAAACTCAATTTTAGTTAAGGGAAAAAAAAAAAAAAAAAGCCTTTTAGAAAGTTCAAAAACCTGAGAAAATTTTCCAGAAAATAGGAAGTTGTTTAAGAAATCCACTCTTTGGGGCGCCTGGGTGGCTCAGGCAGTTAAGCGTCTGCCTTCAGCTCAGGTCATGATTCCAAGGTCTTGGGATCAAGCCCCTCATTGGGCTCCCTGCTCCACAGGGGGCCTGCTGCTCCCCCTCCTGTGCTTTCTCTCAAATAAGTAAATAAAATCTTTAAAAAAAGTTCAAGAAATCCACTCTTCTAAAAATATAGGGAATATTTATATAAGCTTGGAATGGAGGAGAGAGAAAACGTTTTCAGACCCTAAAAGCAGAAATAATAAAACAAAGCCTGACAATTTCATACACTGTAAGGGAAACAGCATAAAGAATACTAAGAGGGAAATAATAAACCAAGAAAAAATATCTGAGGATTTCAGAGGATCCACTAAGAAATAAAAGATAAATGTCCTATCAGAAGAGAGAAAATGGGCCAGAGACAGAAAATAGAGAAAAATCATGATTTGTTAATAATCACAAAAAAACTTTTTCAACCCCACTAGGAAGCAAATAAGTGAAAATGAATATTATTAACATATCACTTTTAGCTTATTAGAATGGTTATTAAAAAAATGGTAATACCATGGCTGGCACAGGTGTGGAGAAATGGTTACTGACATGTTGTAAGAATATAAAATGATATAACCATTCTGGAGGACACTGGTAATGAGGACAATTTAAGAAAAAACAACCTTGGTTAAAAAAATTCTTCATATTGCATTTTTAGAGTATGTATTCTTGATATAAAAAATAATGCAAATGATGTTAGTAAAAGAGGATTTGTTAAACAACTATGGTGTAACCATATAGTGAAATACTACCTAGACTTTAGGGAGGATGATATCTCTAGGATGATAATATCTATATCCTATGTGTTTAGTAATGTATTTAACATATTTATATATATGTATATATTTATCATCATCTCTGAAGACCAGGTAGTGCTTCATATACATATATATATCTACATATATACATATTCATATACACAACACACATATATATACACACATACACAAACTAGCATATAAGAAAATATATGATATTGTCAAATGGATAATTCTACACAAGAGAATACAGCAGATCCCCCCTTATCAGTGGTTTCACTTTCCACAGTTTTGGTTCCCACTGGTCCACCTGTAGTCCAGAAGTATATGATTCTCTTTCTCGGGCACTCTCAGGTCAGTAGTAGTTAAACACCACGTTACAGTGCCTACGTCATTCAGCTCACTTCATCTCATCATGCAGGCATTTTACCATCTCATATCAATTTACAAGGGTGAGTACGGTGCAGTATAGTAAGAGACCATTCTCACATAACTTTCATTATAGTATATTATTGCAATTATCCATTTTATTATTATTGTTAATCTTTTACTGGACCTAATTTATGAATTAAACTCTATTATGGATATGTATGTATAGGAAAAAAACAAGTATATATAGAGTTTGGTACTATCTGTGGTTTCAGGCATCCACTGGGGGCCTTAGAACATTTCCCCTGCAGAAAAAAGGGACTACTGTATAGTGAATCCATTTTTTGGGGTTTTTCTTTTTGTTTTTAAAGACTGATTTATTTTAGGGGGAGAGAGAGAGAGACAGAGAGAGGGCGAGAGCAAGAGCGGGGAGAGGGGCAGAGAGAGAGGGCAAGAGCAACTCAGACTTCACACTAAGGGCAGAGCCAGACGTGGGGCTCAATCTCATGACCCTGAGATCAAGACCTGAGCCGAAACCAAGAGTCGGACACTTAACCGATTGCCCCACCCAGGCGCCCCTATAGTGAATCCATTTTTATTAAAAAATTCATAAATAAAGTTACAGGTATGTCTGTTATAATGGCCATTACAATATGCATTTATGTACACACATATCCCTATGCCCACATACTAAAACATATGCAGAAAAAGTTTGAAAAATTACACAGTAAATTTATAGTAGGGCTATTAACAGTGGTGAAAATATTAAGTATTTTAATTCGTTTTTGTGCTTATTTATATATCCTAATTTTTAAACTACGAGTACAAATTATTTACATAAATAAGAATTTTAAAAAGGGAAAGATATTTTTCTATGGTATGTCATTCCAGAAAACTGTCTGATACAGATATATCAGATGGCAGCTACTAAAGAGAAATAAAAGTTAACTGTTTTCAGATATCACTGTAGATTTTTAATAGAAAAACAAAATCACAACAAAAAAACAAAAGCACTTAGGGGTTTCTTAACCTAGAATTTCAAATAAGCATTTTTATGTTACCTAAAATATAATTTTATATATTAAATTAATAAGAAAGCACACTAGCAGAAGGCTAGGCAGAATGCATTTTTCTTACTTGAATATGTTCATTTTTAAGTAGAGTTTTTAGTTTCTTCAACTCAGGATCATTGGAATTTTCATGTTTTCCAAAATTAAAAAATATGAGCCACCGATGATGAGCCAACCGATCCTTAGAAGTGATAAAAATAATGTCAGAATCAAGAAATTCTAAGGGTTCTATTCTTTATTTCTTTGACTTAAAGTTAATTTTAGCCACCATACCCATTACTTCAAAATACTGCCTAAAATTCAGACCCATTTATGCTTATATTTTGTATTTCTTTGGAATAATGCTATGTAAATCAATCCTATATTAAAGGCTAAAAATCCCTAAATTATAAAATCTAAAAGCAGACAACTGTTCCAAAAAAGTACATAGTTTTAATGATATATAGCTAAAAAGCTGGGGGTAGAGAAGTAAGCTTTTTCAGGTTTAGCAGAGTTGGGTAGGGATACAGACTTAGCTCTGGGATCACTGAGTAGAAAAAAAAATGATTTTACTACAAACTGAGTATTTCTAAAGCTGCTTCTTAGTTCTCAGTGAACAATATAAATAGTTCTGTAAGCAAGAACATAAAATTCCACATCAGATCGAAAGCTGCTTTGTGATCAAAATCTTGGCTTTTTTGACACTCCCACTGAGGCCCCCATTCAGGACTGGTTATGTTGTCTTGAACTCCAGACCCACCCTAAAGTTGCAACTCCAGCAATTAGAGTTTAACCTAGAATAGCTAACATATATACATTAATATATAAAATCCTTTGAAACTGCTTTCTAGTGATGAATAAAACAAATGCTGATTTTAAAATGTTAAGACTTGAAATGTTACCAACATTTACTACCATTTATTATTATTAACAGAAATATTACCTCTAGTGTGTTTGCCGAAAGTAGTTCAAAATCTGGAAGATTATGCATTATTTCCAAATATATTTCTTTAGCATCCAATGAATTAAGGAACTAAAATAAGAGAATCATATTGTAATCTTTTAATCAACATCCATTTATTTGTGTCTTTTTTCCATAGAACTCTCTTAAGAAAAAAAAAAACCACAAAAGTTAAAAACAGTTTTTGAGCTATTTATTCTAAATGTTTTTTAAAAAGTATATTTTGGCGGGGCACCTGGGTGGCTCAGTCAGTTAAGCGTCTGCCTTTAGCTCAGGTCATGGTCCCAGGGTCCTGGGATCGAGCCCCACATCAGGCTCCCTGCTCGGCAGGAACCCTGCTTCTCCCTCTCCCACTCCCCCTGCTTGTGTTCCCTCTCTTGCTGTGTCTCTCTCTGTCAGATAAATAAATAAAAAAAAAAAAAAATATATATATATATATAAAAGTATATTTTGGCAATTAATAAAAAATTGTGTAACAGGGCTGTTTCTTAAAAATATTGATGTAAAATTAAAATTCCATTATCTGGAATTTTCTTTTAATTGTGGTGTGCATTCTATAATAATCCTCACAATAACCTGAAGTAACCTCTGAATTATTGGGGAAAAAACTGTATTATGTTCAGAGCAACTTTAATGCTCATCATGTTTTGCAGGATGCCAATGCTTTACAAACTTTTAAAAGAATTATTAATTAAAACACTAGACTATTTGATGATCCAAGACACTGCATACCCTAACCAATAACTAGTAGGAATTCAGAACTTATAACTGGAAAATTGGAATACTCTTTATTATAGAGGTTTTCAGAAATAGAGTCCAAAAACCTAAGCACCTAGGGGTTTGGCAGAGTTAAACATCCTGATAAAGACCTTATCTTAAAGGTTGAAAACACAAAAGTGAAAAAGGCACATCTCCTTTCTAACAAATTTCCTTTATTTCTGTCCATATTTTATCTTTAGCATGTATTTCTCACTCTCCCTGCTCATGTAATTCTCAAAGAAGCAGCTGTTAACAACAAAGAATAAAGTAATGGTCACATCAGGAAAATGTATTTGGGGGTTGACAAAACAGAGTTTAATTATGAACCACCTCTGCCTGATCATTCAGTATTACCTGAAAGGCCTGAAACTCCATTAAAAACTTATAGCAACTTCCATGGTATGCAGAGCTTAACTGCCCAACATGAGAATAACCATATGGAGAGAAACAATGGGTATAACGTAAGAATAGAAAACGGTTTTTCTTAAGTTTCTATTAAAACTTGTTTTTGTTCTTTTTTCTTAAATCTATAGCATATTGTTAAAGATCTATATGAAATATTTTCTGTTACCAAAGGGCTTAAAAGGCCCAAAGTACTACATGCCATAGTACTACAGGTCATTGACATCAGTCACATTTATTAGAAAGATTTTATTAAATACTCCTGATTATTTACTCCGGTTCTAGTGGTAGAACCTAAGGCCCAAAGTACTACATGCCATAGTACTACAGGTCATTGACATCAGTCACATTTATTAGAAAGATTTTATTATATACTCCTGATTATTCCACTAGAACCTCATTATAAACCTGTTTGTCATAGAGTAAAAGTAAGTAAGAGTAGTTACACTTACAAAGGATACTGTCTAACCTCTGAATTTCTTCCTTCCTCCCTCCCTTCCTCTTAAAGTTATTCATTATACACAGAAGATGTCCCCTATAAAATGTACATGTAAATCACTTTTAAAAGGTGTAATGTGGTGAACATTTCTCAATTATAGAACACACTAAATCAGCTGGGACAATAACTCTCTGCCTCAAAATAACCTAATTATAGCACCCAGAGTTTTCTTTATACCTAATGCAAAATTACATACCTTTTTGGGGGACTACCTCCCAATGTGTTTGGGGAGACAGAGTTTTAACAATTTAATATAACTCCACTATATTACAGTCACTTCACAATGAATCAGTTTATTACAGATTAAAATTTTTTTCATTATCGATGGAATACAAAAAAAAAATACTGGGTACTTTTTTTTTTTTTTTTTGGGGCAGATAACCACAAAATTACCCTTGATAGTATACTGGGTTTTAGAATAACATTAGGATATGAATGGTGTAAAATGCTGTTGTAAATAATACATCCCAAAACAATGGGGCCACACTGTAATGATTCATTATACTATGTGGACTTTTATCTACTTTTCTTCCCAATTACCCAGTACAATTCTGTCCACAGTAAGGGCTTGGTAAATAAATGTTTGCTGAATATACTGACTAGGAAAGAGGGAAGAGATGGATCTTCTCAAATGGATGTCAAGTATTACAACTGGAATTTACCTGGGAAAGAGAGCGTTTAAGGAAGACATAAACTACATATGACATACAAATAAATGAACTCACATTCCAACAAAACAAACCATTAAGCAGAAAAAACTGCCACTGGAATAAACAAGGCATGATTTGCCAACAGCGAAAATGGAACTGACTTTCAGAGATAACCAAGATGTTTATATTAGACCGTGCCTTTTCTCACCCAATTCAGTTTGAGGAGACCAACAGATGTCTTACTTTTCTAAAAACTTGAATGCTTTTAGAAGTGACAAGGACCATTTAATTCATCACTCCCTGTAATTACACTTCCAGTATTACTCATTTATGTCTCCTAAGATTGCATCTGAATTTGCAGTTTTATATCAAAAAGCAGAAAGATCTCACTAAAATATGAGACTGTAGTACTGAAGACAAGAACTTCTATTAAGGGAATAGGCATGCTCATGAACTGTGGGACAATATAAACAGAAATTTTCTATAGGGGCAATCTGGCAAAGCAAACTGAAATTAAAACTGCCATGGCTATTTCATCTAAACAGGTAACTAAAGAAGTGCACAAAAATGAACAAACAACATTGTTCATTACAACATTTCTTATAATCATGAAAAAGTAGGTGAGTTAAATACCAAGGAGGACTGATTAAGTAACTAAGTATGTCACATTTAGTGAATGGATTGTTACTTAGGGATTGTTGATTTATCTATTTATGTGTATGTTTAGCTCTAGCAGATAGTATATAATATACATAGGCACTATATATAGTGTCCACTTATGTGCCAGATAATCTTCTAGGGATTTGAGATATAACAGTAAAAAAAATTCAAACTTAAAAATGTATTGTGGGAGAAAAATAAAAATACAAAGGTAATATATTAGTGTATATTATAAGGTGATAAATGCTCTAGTAGCAGTGGAAGTGGATTTTAGAAAGATTTTAATGACAGAACCACAGATTCTCCCAATGTAAGTTATAGAATATAAGAAAAAGAAGAGTCAACAATGACTCTAAGGTATTTGACCTGAATGATAAAGGATGGATTTTTTTATCAACTGAGATAGAGAAAACTGTGGGCAGAGCAGATCTACAGGAGAATATCAGTGGTATAGTTACGGATATCTAAGTTTGAAAAAATCAGTTAATATCCCAGGGGAGATGTTGAATAGGCAGTAGAATATGTATGTCTGGAGTGGAGGTCAGAGGTCTGGGCCACAGACAGAAGTGGAAAGTTGTCAGCATGAAGTCATAATTGCACGTATATGTAAGTAGAGATCTGGAAGAGTATTTACCAAGATTTGATGGTGCTCATCTGTGGGTGATTTGGATGTAGAAGAATTTTGCATCTGTCTTTATACATTTCTATACCCATATATGAATTTCTATAATGAGTATGTGTTATCTTTGTCAACATCAAGAAAGCAGAATTAAAATACAGAAATAAAAACTAATGAAAGTTTGTCTTTTATTATTTTCTTTTGAGGTTTCCTAGGAACCTATTCCATATCCCATTATTTATCTTAGCTCCTTGATAACTAACTTGAACCTCAGTCTCCTCATTCACAAAATTAGGGAGATGAACCATACAGTAGATTTCCAAACTGAGTTTATAACCAGAATCTAACAGGGTGGTTTAAAAAAACAAATACTGAGTCCCAGCCAAATGTACTAATGATCTACATTTTAACATTAGAAAATATACACATAAATGGAAACCAATGAAAATTCATATAACCTAAGAATGTTTCCCATACTTCTGGGTTGTAAAGGGTAATAGTTTCTACCATTATAAAATAATCCTTACAAGCAGATCTTACCATTAAACAGAAACCCAAAAATTAAATACTTGTTCTAAATAATGACATGTTTATTGTAAATGGATTCATTTCCTTGTTCACTGTTTATAAAATGATGTATTATGTTTGAATGTATGTATTCACATATATATAAAGAAATTAGTAACTCATACCAAAACACTGCTTTTCTCTTTGTTACTTAAGGTGGCTCCAGGAGGAAAATAGGCAGTAGTACTTGTTGTAATATCCAAACTTTTACAAAGGTTGTCCTGGGTAGCACAGTCCATCCATCCTACATTAACAAGACCATCCTATAGTGGAAAGAAACAAAAAACAGGTCATGTGTTGAGTAAAAGAGAAAGTTAAAGGAATTTAGCTTTATTTAGAAACCCCCAACTTTTCTACTGTAAATTTAAAACGTTTTTTAAAAAGTTTACACAAAAAATAAATGATGCAGATAAAACTGGTCTAATAGATATAAAAATTCTACCTAATATATGCAGAAAACATATTTTTGAGCACACACAGATCTTTCACGATTTTCATAACTGATAAACTCCCAGGCAGCAAAGGGAGCTCCAATGAGTGTTAAAGTATCAACAACATACAGATTATATTCCCCAACCTTAGTATGATGAGAGCTAAATATACAACAAAATAACAACAAAACAAAAACAGTAAAAAATAAAGTTTGGAGGTGACACCAACACTAATATGTACCTCTTTGATTAAAGAAAAATTCATAATTATATTACAGGATATTTAAAAGTGAACAACAATGAAAGCACCATATGTCAAAATTCTAATTAGTTAGGAAGAAAAGTTTTATAGCTATGAATATATTTATCAAAAAAAAAAAAAACCTTACACATAAGTGAGTTGTTTAAGGAACTACAAAGAAATATTTAGAATCAATTCTTAAATGTCTTTCTTAACATGGCCATATGGCTTTACAAAATAATTGATGCTTACCAACATGCCACTGAGCCTGAGTCGTGTCTGTGAAGTCAAACAATCTAGAGAGGAAAAAAAATTATGACATAACTTTAGCTTTATTAAGTCTGTACTTTCGTTTGCCTTCCCCCCCAAACTACCATGTTGACTCTAAGGCAACTGACTGGACTCCACTGGTAAATAGTGACACATACACTAGGTAGATACTGAGGCCAAAATCTCATTCCACACACGCAAACACACACGTACGCACGCATGCATGCACACATTTTCCCATTTTCTCGCTAGTTTCCCAGGATTTCTAGGTAAAGGGAATCTCTTTAGGATCTTCCTCTCAAATCTCTGCTCCTATCAACAATCCCCTTGATCCAAGAGATCTCATGATTTTGGAGAAATAAAATGTAATGGCTCTATCTGATAAAAGTATATAAAGAATCTTTAAATTTAAAATACAACACAGTCTTTTACTTAATTTTAATTCCAGTAGTTAACATACAGTGTTAGTTTCAGGTGTACAGTACAGGGATTCAATAATTCTATACATTATAGTGCTCATCATAGCAAGTGTACTCTTTAATCTCCATTACTTTTTTCACCCATCCCCCACCCACCACTCTGGTAACCATTAGTGTGTTCTCTATACTAAGAGTCTATTTCTTGGTTTGTCTCTTTTTTCCTATTTCTTAAATTCCATGTGTGAAATCATACGATATGTCTTTTTCTGACTGACTTATTTCACTCAGGATAATAGTTTTTAGATCCATCCATATTGTTGCCAATGGCAAGATTTCATTTTTTATGGCTGAATATTTCATTATATACATATATGCCACTTCTTTATCCATTCATCTATTGATGGACATTTGGGCTGCTTCCATACTTTGGATATTATAAATAATGCTGCAATAAACACAGAGGGATATAGATCTTTTTGAACTAGTGTTTTCATATTCTTTGGGTAATTACCCAGTAGAGGAATTACTGGATTATATGGAATTCTATTTTCAACTTTTTCAGGAACCTCCATATTGCCACAGTGGCTACACCAGTTTGCATTCCCACCAACAGTGCATGAGGGTTCCTTTTTCTCCACATTCTCACCCACACTTGTTTCTTGTGTTTTTGATTTTAGTCATTCTGATAGGTGTGAGGTGTGAGATGCTCAACATAACTCACCATCTTTCATGTGTGTTGGCCATCTGTGTGTCTTCTTTGGTGAAATGTCTATTCATGTCTCCTCCCCATTTGCAAATTGGATTGTTTTTTGTGTGTGTTGAGTTGTGTAAGTTCTTTATATATTTCCCATTCCATACATTGCCTTTTAGTTTTGTTGTTTCCTTTGCTGTGTGGAAGATTTTTATTTTGATGTAGTCCCAATAGTACACTTTTGCTTTTGTTTTCCTTGCCTCAGGAGACATATCTAGAAAAATGCTGCTATGGCTGTTGTCAGAGAAATTACTGCCTGTGCTCTCTTCTAGGATTTTTATGGTTTCAGGTCTCACTTTTAGGTCCTTACTTCATTTTATTTTTGTGTATGGTGTGAGAAAGTGGTCCAGTTTCCCCAACACTATTTGTTGAAGGGACTTTTTCCCACTGCATATTCTTCCTCCTTTGTTGTAGATTAATTGACCATATAGGCATGGCTTTATTTTTGGGCTCTCTATCTTGTTCTATTGATCTGTGTGTCTATTTTTGTGCCAGTACCATACTGTTTTGATTACTACAGCTTTGTAGTTTATCTTGAAATCTGGGATTGTAATACCTCCAGTTTTGTTCTTTTTCAAGGTTGCTTTGGCTATTTGGGGTTTTTGTGGTTCTGTACAAATTTTAGGATTATTTGTTCTATTTCTGTGAAAAATGCTATTGGTATTTTGATAGGGATTGTAGTAAATCTATAGATTGATTTGGATAGCATGGAGATTTTAACAGTATTTGTTCTTCCAATCCATGAGCATGGAACATCTTTCCATTTGTTTGTATCGTCTTGTTTCTTCATGTTTTATGGTTTTCAGAGTATAGGTCTTTCACCTCTTTGGTTAAGTTTATTCTTAAGTATTTCACTACTCTTGGTGTAATTCTAAATGGGATTATTTTCTTAATTTCTCTTTCTGCTGCTTCATTATTAGGGTATAGACATGCAACAGGTTTCTGTATATTGATTTTGTATCCTGCAACTTTACTGAATTCATTTATCGGTGCTAGTAGTTTTTGGTAGAGTCTTCAGGGTTTTCTTGACTAAGTATCATGTCATTTGCAAAGAGTCAAAGTTTTACTTCTTTCTTACTGATCTGGATGCCTTTTGTTTCTTTTTCTTGTCTGACTGCTGTGGCTAGGACTTCTAGTACTATGTTGAATAAAAGTGGTGAAAGTGGACATTCTTGTCTTGGCCCTGATCTTAGGAGAAAAGCCCTTAGTTTGTCACCATTGAGTATGATGTTAGCTGTAGGTTAGTATATGGCCTTTATTATGTTGAGGTATGTTCCTTCTAAACCTACTTTGTTCATGAATGGATGTTGTACTTTGTCAAATGCTTTTTCTGCATCTACTGAAATCATATGGTTTTTATCTTTTCTTTGCTGATATAAAGTATTACATCGATTGATCTGCTAATGTTGAACCACCCTTGCATCCCAGAATTAAATCCCACTGGATCATGGTGAAATGATTTTTTTAATGTATTGTTGAAGATTTTTGCATCTATCCATCTATGTTCATCAGAGATATTGGCCTATAGTTCTCTTTTTTTTTGTGGCGTCTTCTGGTTTTGGTATCAGGATAATGCTGTCCTCATAGAATGAATATGGAAGCTTTCCTTCCTAAAATACAATACAATCTTAAAATAACTTCTTCACCATTTTCATGAAAATCCTTAAATAGGAATGCTAGGATATAATGAGACAGATTTACAAGCAAGGGAACTGTAGTACCACAGAGCCTATAAAGAGAGGTAAAATCAATCTACCTGGGGTGAAAAGTAAAAGAATGTCAGAAAGTTAAAAAGTTTTTCTTAATGTGTGGGTGAACAGAAATATGTGCATTAGGCCAAAATGAAACAAAATCCCTCAATGATAGACTAATTTAAGGGTTATTTTTGCTTGAAGGCAATACCTTCCTAAGATGGGCCTTATGGGATAGGGTGAGTGGTTGATTTTAGCTGTAAGGCAATTCGTTCTCAATTCAGCAGCATGAAGTTGATAGGTAAAGTCCAGGTTAAAGACCCATGTTGGGATTAAACATATGAAAATGTGTTAATGAATTGGGGGTATTCTGTAATAAGGGGGCTGATTTTTAACCAATCTCATTGTTTGAACAGAGTTTAATAGTTTGTGGTTTGGTCCCATAGAGTATTGAATTTTCAAATTAATTTACTGGTGGAAAGGTTCCTAGAAATGGAAAACTGTCATCTTCAAGTATCTTAAAAGGCAACATGTATACATTTTTGATATGTTAAGTATGAGACAAAGTCCATAATACCAAAAAAATTATTTTGGGAGGGTTACATCTGTCAGCAACTATTTTTGCAAACTGCCAAATACATTTGTGGTTACCTGAAGGTACTAATTATAATGAGAATAATTATGCGAAAAACTTGTCCACCAAAGTCATAAATGAATTTTTAACAAATTAATAATTTTATAACTTATGTGTAAATTAATAAAAAATGTAAGTATTCATTAAATAAAAAATTGTAATTGAATATAAATTGTAGCATGAAGTACTGAATAATCAATTATAGTGGCATACTTAAGACTGACAGCTAGTCAAAGGGTACAAACTTCCTGTTATAAGATTAACAAGTTCTGGGAATGTGATGTACAGCATGGTGATAATAACCAATAATACTAGATCATACACTTGAAAACTGCTAAGAGAGTAGATTTTAAATGTTCTTACCATGAAAAAGAAAAGGTATTTATGACAGGATGGAGGTGTTAGCTGATGCTACGGTGGTAATCATTTTGCAATATGTAAGTGTATCAACAGGTTGTATACCCTGAAGTTACATAATGTTATTTCAATAAAAAAAAATCTCAATAAAAAAAAAAAGACTGGCACCTAAAAATTAAATATCTTGGTTTGTTCATCATAACAAAATAACAAAATTACCTCCTCCTTTGGAACAAAAAGTGATCAGCCAGCCAACACCAGCAGCAAAAGCAGTTTGTATGGAGTTAACAAAATTTCCTTAAAAGAAAATAAAGCAAATTTCTGATTATCTATTATTGGAATTCAGGAATTCATAAAAATCCGCCTGAAGTATATCAAATTCCTACATTGATTTTCCATTGTTTTCGTCATCTAAAATCTAAATTCATTATTTCATTAAGAAAGAAATTGGTGACGGGGCGCCTGGGTGGCTCAGATGGTTAAGCGTCTGCCTCGGCTCAGGTCATGATCCCAGGGTCCTGGGATCAAGCCCCGCATCGGGCTCCCTGCTCAGCGGGGAGCCTGCTTCTCCCTCTCCCTCTGCCTCTCTCCCTGCTCATGCTCTCTCTCTATCGTTGTATCTCAAATGAATAAATAAAATCTTTAAAGGAAAAAAAAAAGAAAGAAAGAATTGGTGACTAAAATTGGTAACTAAGGCCCCTGTGATCTGAGCTTTGTCTACTCATTCAGTTAGCCATGTTTTTCCCCATACCACTGTACCCCGCTGCCCATCTTTTTGTTAGATTCATGGCGAAGTACTGCTAGTTTACCAAGTTCACAGTGATCTTTGAAGGCTTCCTCTTCATTTTCATGACAGATTGGGTCTGACTTCATTCAAGAAGTATTTTCTAATCCTTCCACTTTTCCCCATCTGAGTTCTTTTATATTCTTCACATTTCCCTAAGATTGCCTCTATCATAATAGTTACTACACTGCATTAATGGTTTACTAATGCCTTCCTTGCTAAAATAATGAGGCCCTTGAAAGAGGGATTATATATTTTATTACTGCAGCCCTAACATTTAACACAGTTTCACAGACATAACTTATATTCAGTGAATGATGTGAACATCTTACTAGATGTGAATACTATCATTTCATGGGTATCAGAGTATAACCCACCTAAAGTCATTTGATCAATCAGAAGTCTAAGATTAGAGGAAAGAGTTTTTAAACTTAAAATTACACTAGATAGGCAGGAATTGACTGCCATACAGTACAGTTATGAAAGCAATAAAACACTTGGCTAACTAAACATTCAATTGCACTTTGAAAGCTGCCATTACACCTAGCATCACATTGTATTCATTTCCCACATCTTAACTGTTTTAGTTTCTATACAAATATGATTCATTTGTTATAAATACCAACTATTTAGCAGAGGTCAGAAAAAATCACTAAATTCCCTTCTAAAAAGATACTTTAAAAATTTCAATATTATAACCAACATATTAACACTATTACTGAAAAAAAATTAAAATACCAAATTCAAAGTATCCTTGAAAATCAAACAAATGAAGAAAATAAAATTACCTGTCCATAATTCCGTCACAGTGCTTCTAACATGCTGCATGACGAAACTCACTAAACTTTCCTTTGATCTGTCACCATGATATTTCACTGCAGCCTATTATTTTTTTTTATAAAAAGAGAAACATCTTTTATTATTATTCTAAAAACTCAGTAAAAATAATACCAAATGCTTTTAATTTTACATTATTTTGAATACAATAAGATTTATCTCTCAATAGTATAGTGTATTTCCAAATGATATGAAGATCTCAATTGTACAGATTCCACAAAAGACATTTTAATAACACTATAATAGTTTTCTAGTTTCAGTTTTATCACTAGAAAAAAAAGGGGCTATCAGAACTTTATATTCAATGAGACAATGCAGGTAAAATATTTTGTGAACTATAAAATAAAATATGCATAATGGCTAAGATAGAAACCAATGGTAAACATTTAATTTTGAAATAAAGAAAGGTCAAAGTAATGGCATTTAAAGTATCTGACTAGGCTCTAGTCAGATGGCACCTAAAATCAGATTTAAAAATCAAAACAATCTACAAAATCACGTGTTGTGTTTTCTCTAGTATCTTCCTTGCCATAAAGTTCCAAATTTAAAAAATGCGAACTTTACCCCTTACCATTCCAGACCTAAAAATGAAGAGGCTGGGATAACTGTTGACTCCTTTCATTCGGCAAAGCATTCTATCATCACCACAGTTAACAGCACCAATTCGAAGTAATCCATCCACTTCTTTAGCAAAGTCTCTCCACTATGAGGAAAAAAGCACAGGTATTTCCCTGATAAGATAATTTTTCTTCCCTTGAACACTCTTCAAGCTATACATTCTTAAAGGAGAATATTTTTATCAAATAAAACCATACATATATGAAAGTATTTGATAATTGATAGTTATCATTACTATTAATAGGAAAAAATCCTAATACATTAAAAAAAATACTCAACAGATTAGAATAAAACTTTAACAATCAGAATGTAAAAAATACATACTGTGGGAGCTAAATCATGGCAGTGTGAACATCCTGGGGAGTAAAAGTTCACAAACCACAGTTCTCCAGAATTAACAGCAGCATCTAAAGCAGATAAAACCGAAACAACTTAGAATTATTTACTAAAGGTTTGTGCATATTTTAGTTAAAATTCTGTTGTAGTCTTATATCTTTCATGCTACCTTTGTCATTTTCTGTACAGGTTTTTCTATAAAAAGAGAACATACTACAGTTGACCCTTGAACAACATGGGCTTGGTTTTTTTTTTTTTTTTTTGATACAGTAATGTATTTTCTCTTCCTTATGATTTTAATAATTTTTCTCCAGTTTACTTTACTGTAAGAATAACAGTATATAACATATATACAAAATATGTGTTAATCAACTGTTACATTACTGCAAGGCTTCTAGTCAACAGAAGGCTATTAGTAGTTATATTTGGGAGAGTCAGAAGTTGTATTTGGATTTTCAACTGCGTGGGGGGGGTCAGTGCCCCTAACCCTGCATTGTTCAAGGGTCAACTGTGTATCAACTGTCAAACTAACAATATCTTAAAAAAAATTCCTTTGGGCACATACTTGAATAAAGAGCAACCCTGAGCTGCAAGACACTCGTCACCATGAAGCTGTGAGAAGTGGCACAAGGAATCAGCAGCTAAACCTCATACAGGAGTTTGTGTGGATAAGAGAAATGAAGAAAAGAAACACTGAGAGAGATGGAAATTTAAGTTCATCTACTATCTGAGGCACAGGTTAAATACCTGGGTCAATCAGTTCTGACAGCTACTTCAAATTCTGAAAGAATGAAATAAGAGAACTACACAAGATAGTAAGGACTGTGGAGATTATATTTAATCTTTGCCCTTAAATAAGTCATTTACCTTGGAAAACTCTATTATTAGAAAAACATTAGATCAAGGTTTTTAACAGTT
This sequence comes from Phoca vitulina, assembly GCF_004348235.1. Taxonomy (NCBI): domain Eukaryota; kingdom Metazoa; phylum Chordata; class Mammalia; order Carnivora; family Phocidae; genus Phoca; species Phoca vitulina. The sequence goes on from NW_022589704.1 coordinate 50,144,031, forward strand.
TAAAACACAAATACATAGTTGCTAATATAATGATCTGAATACATGATATCCAGCCAATAACCTATTATGCATTATAATCTATAAAATGACTTGATGTACACTCTAAGAAGAGAACATAGGCAGTAATTTCTTTGACCCCGGCTGTGGCAACACTGTTTCAGATCTGTCTCCTAAGGCAAGGGAAACAAAAGCAAAAATAAACTATTGGGACTACATCAGAATAAAAAGCTTTTGCACAGCAAAGAAAACCATCAACAAAGAAAGCAACCTTTTAAATCGGAGGAGATATTTACAAATGATATCTGATAAGGGGTTAATATCCAAAATACATAAAAAGTTTATACAACCCAACACCAAAAAAACCCCACATAATCTGATTAAAAATGTGCAGGGGATCTGAATATTCTTCCAAAGAAGATATACAGATGGCCATTAGACATATGAAAAGATGCTTAACATCACTCATCAGCAGAGAAAAGCAAATCGTAACCACTATGAGATATCACTTTATATCTGTCAGAACAGCTAGAATCAAGAAGAAATAACAAGTGTTGGCAAGGATGTGAAGAAAAAGGAACACTTTGTGCACTGTGGGTAAGAATGTAAATTGTTATGGGGAGGTTCCTCAAAAAACTGAAAATAGAAATACCATATGATCCAATAATTTCACTGGGTATTTACCTAGAGAAAACAAAAACACTAATTTGAAAGATAACATGCACCTTTTTGTTCACTGCAGCATTATTTATAATAGCCAAGATATGGAAGCAGCCCAAGTGTCCATTGATAGATTAAAAGATTAAAAATGTGGTATATATACAATGGAATATTAGCCATAAAAAGGATGAGATTCTGCCATTTGTGATAATACAGATGGACCTACAAAGTATTATGCTAAGTGAAATAAATCAGAGAAAAACATCATATGATTTCACTTATATGTGAAATCTAAAAAACAGATGAATGAACAAACAAAAAGTAGAATCAGGCATATAAGTACAAAATGATGGTTCCCAGTGGGGAGGAATGTGTGTGGAAAGGGTAAATGGGAAGGGAAGTGGGAGTTACCAGCTCCCAGTTATGGAATAAATAAGTCATGGGAATAAAAGATATAGTTACCGAGAATACAGTCTACGGTATTGTAACAGCACTGCATGGGGACAGATGGTAGCTGTACTTGTGATGAGCACAGCATTCCTACAGAGCTGTTGAATCACTATGCTGTACACCTGAAACTAATGTAACATTGTGTGTCAACTATACTCAAAAAAACAAAAAAAAATTTTTTTTAACTCTGTAGGGATGCACTCTAACATCCAAGACAAAAAAGTGAAAACAATTTGCTTTTGGTTGAAGTGTTTCTGTATAATTCCGTATCAAAATCAGTTAATAGGAATTTATAAATAAAAGTTTCATAAATTATGTAATTTATTGTAAGATATTAAACCAACATACTATTTTAAATATGTATAACTAATTCACGTTAAATAGAAACATGTACAAGACTCAATATCCACTTTCAATTACAAGACACACAGATCTGTGGAAAAAAGTTAATCTGTACATTACTGGTAAAGTGTATAATTTAGGATTTTATCAGCTGTTCCCTGGCAATGTTTAGGAAGTCTGACCAACAGATCACTCTAAGTGGCTGAAATAATTGCCACATTGACTTAGACCACTAACTGGTAATAATTTAGGTAAAATTTTAATGAATTTAGTGAAGACTCTTAACAGAAATGGGGTTATTTCATTAGCTATAAATAAGTAATGAGATGGGTTTTTACATATAAAAAGATAAAGCAATGATTAGACAAAATAGGACTGTTCATAAGTCTTAAATAAATTAAGTATGATATACAACAAATCTGAATGGCATTTAAATTGACACAAAACTTCACAGTGAAAAAAATCTCTATTTGGTACTTTGTTTTCACAGAGCACTTCTAACGTATTTACATAGTTCCCACTGCTGTTGAGTAAAATTAAAAATATTTTTTTTTTTTTTTAAAAGATTTTATTTATTTATTTGACAGAGAGAGACACAGTGAGAGGGAGTGGGAGAGGGAGAAGGAGGCCTCCAGTGGAGCAGGGAGCCCGACGCGGGGCTCGATCCCAGGACCCTGGGATCATGACCTGAGCCTAAGGCAGACGCCTTACGACTGAGCCACCCAGGCGCCCCAAATTAAAAATATTCTTAATGTTGTGTTATTGAAGCTCAATGTTTTTATAAAACCCAGCAATGCAGAATAAAACAAGTATATTTCAAAACGTAACTTTCAGCTTCTAAGTTCTACAATTACAGTAATGTCCATTAATATCCACACAACTACGGCTAATAACTTGTTAGCCTAGAAAAATGTAAAAATAGGATGAGGTCAGTTAAGAGCATAAATTAGTAAGAGAAAACTAAATGTACAAGTATAGGGTATACAGTCAATAAGACAATTGATAAATAATGCTAATGCTAACGGGTTTATTTCATTTAAGAAAAAAAGAGCAGCACAAGCATGGGCTGTAAGATGAACCTGAGTTGAGCATATGTCCCATCTCTGGCACTGTGTCAGTCAGGAAGGTTATGCTATAGTACAGAAATGATTCCAATTATGTCATGGGCTGGCAAAAAAGGTTTATTTCTATCATCTATTACATGTCTATACTGAGTTGGCTGCAACTCTCCTCCGTATCACTTCACCACTCTCTATTTTCAACAATGCTATTTCTCCTGACAGAGCAAAATGGTGAACCAAATGTTGGCTCTTAAAGTTTTTGCCTAGAAGTGACATACACTACTTCTGTTCACATTTCACTGGCCAAAGCAAGTCATGAGATCAAGCCTGAGCTCTACAGAGTCGGATGTGTAATTCTCCATCACAGAGAAGCACCTCAAGGAGAAACAATCAACACGGACGAGTACAGTAAAATATACTACAAATATCTATTAGCTGAACTTAGGCATGTAATTTTTTTTCTGAAACACAGTTTGTAATTTGTGGAAAAAAACACTACTATCAATATTGATGTTTGTTGTGAAGATTAAATATGATAAATATTAATTGCCTGGAATGGGAACGGACACTCACAAACTATAGCAATGTTTTATTATTCTCTTCCACTTACCTACAAAACGTTCTTATAATATGACCACATATTATGTGACAACTTGGTTATAATAACTCAAAAGAGGCAGCACAGGACTTGCCGGCACACAGCACGGTTGAGAAATCAACAACAGCTCCATGAAACTGCACATTAAAAAAAAATTCTGCCACAATTTTTGTCCCTCAGAATGAAGCCTTTTAAGAGGAGGTTTATTTATTCATTGATTCATTTCAGTTACTGAGAAATAATTCACTCCCTGATGTGAATATTATGGAAAAAAATTAGGAAATTTAGGATATTAGTTAAAGGAAGTTTGTGTCATTATTTGCAATGGTAGAATTTCATCTTTCTTAGCCCAAGGAAAAGGGTTTCAAAAAAAGTCTCAGTCAATGGGAAGCAATCCAGTATAGCCCATGTTCCTGAGAGTCCCCAAAACCTTACTAAGGATCCAGTTATTGCACACACTCCCGCAAACATGGCCCAGAATGTTCAGAAGTTCACCCTATGTGGGCTGTGCTTTGCATCATTTCAACACTGAATGGGAAGTTTTGTTAGATGCCCTTACGTCTTGTATTAACTAGATAAGTATGTCTGGTTCATAATAACAAGACCCTGAAATTAACAATAACTACTCTCCAAAGAAGAGTTTCCTGACAAAGTCTAATTGAACAAAATCCTAGATTGCATTTTGTTAGCAGATGATGGAGATTAAAAAAAAAGAAAAGAAAAAGAGGCAGAGGTGCTGTGGGCTCCTTTGTAATTTCTTGAGCTTGTCTTCAAAAGGATGCCTGTATTATGCAGGTATTATTCAGAATGACTAGTAAAAGTGAGAGATGTCCTCTGCTTTTGCAGATACCGTCTAGAATTTGCTTATAATGACCGGTATCATACTTTCCTGTGACATATAAAAAGACAGTATGCACACGTTTAATGGGAAGGATGAGAACATTAAGTGGAGTTTACTAATCACATTTTCTCTTCTGTACTATAAACTTTCTAGAGTTCACTCCTGATAAAAGTGAACTATGTAATTTGGACTAACTCTCCCACTACAACCCCCAAATTGGACAAAATATAAGACTTCTGTTGAAAGCATCAGACAATTACCAACACAGTGAAGAATTAGGGGGCCAAAGCACGGGAGGAGGTGGAAATCACAGAGCCAGTGTTTTCGAGAAAAGGTAGTTGATTGGCAAGAAACTGAGCAGAGCTTTCAATATATTCATGAGGCCAGAGGGACAAAAATGGAATACACCGCACATCTAAGAAAGGGTCCTCTAAACAAAGATGAACTGGAAAGTGACCAGTCCTCTCAAAGTCCAAAGCTCAGCTTTTGAATCATTTCAGTCTCTATTTGGATAAAACTGATCTGAGGTTGTTAGTGACCCCCGCCAGAAGAAAGCATAACTCCTCTTTGGAGAAGGAGAACATACATAACTTTAAAATATCTTTGTAATTATATGAATAATTAGTTATACAAAAAACAGGAGTAAGTAACCCAAACCAAGAGAAATAACTGGTAATAGAAAGAGACCCACAACCAAGTAGGCTAATGTGATATTTACACAATTGATTGATACTATCTCGCCTCAGCTTCTTCAATTAAAACATCAGGATCAGCTCGTTTCAGCCCAGTAACAGAGTATCGTCAGAGATCAGATGCCATGGTGGCAACTATGCGCTGAACCTATCAGTAGTAGTTTATTATTTCCGAAAAATTATCTCTAAGGTTTTGTGGCTGTATTTTTAACTACTCTTTGGGGTTGTACATGAACTACTAGCAGTTCTTAACTGTTCCATAGTGACACATCTGAGAAAGTATGAACCCATATGCAATATAACCATCAGGAAAATGTCTCCTTTTGGGTCAATTCATTAATTCGTCAGCTTGCAAGTTTTGTTCAGTTCCTCCAATTCTATCTCTGATTCCAGTTTTCTGCCCTACTGGTCCCAAAACACTCACTGGCAGACTAGCAGATGAGAGATAATAATAGCCATACAGGAAAGCTATAGGTTTATATAACTACATGCAGTGAAGTTATGATTCTGCCAGCTCGTGTATGAGTAGTAGTTCAAGTGTTCACTTGTTCAAGTGTTCATGTATAAGACTACTGATAGAGTGATACACCGAATACTGACTTTGTAGGCCTAAGCTCACCAACAGGACATAGAAAATAAGAATAAATGCAATTCTTGGTCAGAAGAAACTGTTCAAAATCAAGTGACTAGAACACATATCATTATCTTTGATAATGATAATATGTGAGAAACCTATATGCATTATTTTTTGCAGCTAGTATGCTATTTTTGTTTTCTAAATTAAATGAGATTGTAATAGAACAAAATAAAATTGAGATTTGAGGTAAAATATATTGATTTGAAATAGAAAAGAAAGAATAAACCTATTATACCTGTACAACCTTTGAAAGAATAAGAATCTAATCCAATAGTTAAAATTTTCTAAAATGCAATGGAAAATTATAATAGAACTGTTATTTTTATATCCACTTTCACATAAGTCAAAATAAATCTGCTTCCAAAATAACCACAGTTACCCGAAACTCTGAAATCCAAAAGCTCCAAAACTGGGAGTTTATGTGCAAGTTTGCAGCAAGCTCCCGTGGCATCCAAACCTGTCCTGAACTTATCTATTGGCTACATATTACTTTTACTTTCTTTCTTTCTTTTTTTTTTTTTGGTGTACATACTTACACATTTCTCTGCAGAAATATTAATGTTTTAGAAAAAAGTATACAGCCCCATGTTCTGCAAAGAACATTATTTAATCCATAGTGTATACTATGAAAATTAATAAAAGGAAACTTCACTAGAGTTGGAGGCTAGAATGAGGAGTCATACCTCTCAGCATCAATTACAGTAAGAATTGTCAATTACAAACCCCAACAGAATCATCATCAACAGAACAGATGATCATTACAGACTGTAGATCAATTAGAAACTGTCATCACCCTGAACTCTTGCTTTCCTCCAATGGATTTTCATTCAGAACAACCCTTCCCAATTTCCTCCTTCTTCCCCATAAAATAACATTCCCCTCTGCTGTTTCTTGGACTTGCCTATGTCTTTGCCCTAGCTTGCAGGTCCCAAACTGTAATTCCCTGCTATTCTTGAATAAATCCATTCTTTTGCTGGTAAAATATTTTATTTTATTTTTTATTCTATTTTTTTCTTTTTGCTTTAGGAAAAAACCTCTAAGAAATGGGGTACCAGTCATCAAAATGCTTTGAGGGCATCTCCACCTCTAGGACCTCAGCCAGTTTTATGTTTAAAAACTATGGCCCTTCCTCATGCATATTTCTAACTAAATGGACCCATTTAACTAAATGTAATTTTAGAACTTCAGTGACTATTATGGTGAACTTTCGATCTCCCCAAACTTACTTTCCTCAAAACTGAACTGGACAGCCATGGCTCTACAGTTGTCGAAACTGAATGGGATGCCCATATTGCTTGGTATTTTGAAGCAACCAACCGTTACCAGGAACCTAAACTTGCCTCTGCAAAATACAATTTTTCACTAAATGAGGCAAACAATTAAAAAAAGACAAAAAGGCTTCCAAGGGCTCCTTTCCCCCTCCCTGATCTTGCCTCAGGACGCGTGCAGCCCCTCACACTCAGGCCCCACCACCTCAACTGCCATCATCCTCCTTCCCTTCTGCACAAGCTCCACCTCCTCTATGCCCTTGGTTTCCTCATTTGAATTCTCTCATTTAACTTCTCTGTTCCTTAGAACCTCTCCCTGCTCCCACCTCTCCTGAACCTACTAAAACCTGCCCCTTTAGAGATTTCTGAGGATCCAAATAAACCCCAAATTTCTTAGGTTCCCTGGACTAAGGCTGAATTACAAGCCATAGTTAAAAGAGTTTCCTAAAGTGAGTGAGGACCCCCATAGGTCTGCTGAAGATTTTAGCAGAGTGATTCAAACATGCCAACCTGGTTTCTCCGATATTTATCAGTTAGTCTACATGCTTGTTCACAAGGGCCAGGCCAAACACTGGATGAAATCAGCCCAGGGGGAATATCCTGAAAGGGATTCTGAGAAACAGACCCCTAACTTTTGGCAAGATGTTAGAACACTCGGCTGGAAACCTCCACTGAGCAATTATAGTAGCCTTTCCTAAGCCTGTTGATTGGAACAAAATTCAGGCTTGCACACAAAAGCCTGATGAGCCTGTTCATGATTATTACAATCAACTTCAAATTATCTTTAAAGAAAATTCTGATCTTGCTGTGCATGTTGAATCCACACAGGTAGCATTTAACTTTATGTTTATTAGCAGGCTGAACTGGGGTCTCTCTCTTAAAAGAACCAAGACAAAATGGGAAACCATGTCCACTCCAGATTAAATCTGGCAAACCAACTTGCTCACACCCTAGATGAGTCACCTGAAAGACAAACCACTACAATTCTTAATTTTCAACTCCAGCAAATGAAAGCCCCTAAGCAAAACCAAAACCTCCTAGTTTCTGCTGTTGTTGCAAAGAGTCAGGACATTGAATAAAAGATTGTTACTCTCTTAAGTGCTTCAGATGTCTTCAGCCTTCTAGCTACCTTTCCAATGCCCTCCTAATTCCCAGTAATGGGGCTCCAAGGAACTACCAGGGGTCTTCCCAATCTTCCCACTTAATCAGCTTGGAGAAACCACTCTCCAGATTGGAAATGAATTTTTCCCTGTCCTTGACACCAGAGCTACAGTCTTGGTGCTCAACCTCACTGCTATAAAGTAAACTTGCCTCAGAGTACTAAAACAGTTCAAATAGTGGGGGTCTCTAATCAACTTCAACAGGTTCCTATCTCTGAACCTATTCCCTTTTGTCTAGGCCCTTTAAGAAATATGCACCTTTCTCTCCTTAGTTCTGCCACCCCATTCATTTACCAGGTCGAGATTTCTTAGAAAAATATGCCAGAATTCCTTTCTCCCAAAAGGGGAAATAATTTTACAAGTTGACAGTGATAATTAAAATAGCCAACCAGGTGAATTAAATGACCCTTTGGCATCTTTCATTTGCTCTGACAGCAGCATAGCTGAGTCTGGGGATGATGATCATTTGTTCCTATTGGATCAGCTACTGTCCTCTTTTTGGGCAAGATCTTCAGCTGATATTGGCAGAATCCACGGTGCATCTCCCATCAAGATTCAAACAGATCCCTCAAAAGCTCTCCCCAGAATTAATGAATAACCTATAAATAAAGAAGCCCTTCAGGGCCTCATTATTCCCTGCACTAGTGCCCATAACATACTTATTTTACCTGTAAGAAAATCTAAATAACCGAGGATGGAGGTTTGCTCAGGACCACCAAGCAATAAATAACATTGTTACCACTTGGCACCCGGTTGTTCCTAACCCCCATATGCTACTGATCTCCATTCCCACAAAAGCAAATTTTTCACTATAACTGATCTATGCAGTACACGTTTAGTATTCTGGTTGATAAGGCCAGCCAATTTATTTTTGCTTTCACTCTCGAAGAACAGAAATACACCTGAACAGTAATGCTCTAGGGTATCACAGAGAGACCTTCTTACTTTTTCCAAACCTTAAAAGCTGATTTGAATGATAAAAAGTTTTCTGCAGGCTCTACTTTGTTACAATAGTAGATTATTTGCTTCTCTGCTGCCCTTCTCGAACCTCTTCATAGGAAGACAACATCTATGCCTTAAAACTTTTGGACTTAGAGGGATGTAAAGTCTCCAAAGAAAAATTGCAGTTTGCACAAATTCAGGTTCTATAACTGATCTCAGAACAAGGGCTACATTTGGATTCAGGTAGGCTTCATTGCATCCCGAACTCCTCCTCCCTCCCCCAAATCTAAAACTAATCTCTAATTACAAGGTTTTCTTGGACTGACCAGACACTGTTGAAAGTGGATTCCAAACTTCTTTATTCTAGCTCAACCTCTATATGCTTTACTAAAAAAGGACAAACCTGACCCTATTATTTGGAAAGAGTGGGTAGACACAGCTTTTGGTACTTTAAAGAAAAACCTAATAAAGCCCCTTGCTTTTAGACATCCAACTTCCCTTTTTCCTCTTTGTATGTGAGAGAAGGGAAGGCTTTGTCTGCATTTCCCAAACCTTTGCAACAGGGGGAAACCTCTTCTTTTGATTATGGCCTTTTGGAAATAGCCTCATCATGATCCTGTGATCAAATTAATTCTTTACTTGTTTTTTTCTGAAGGTTTAGAAGGTTCAGAATTCACAAGTCTTTCTTTCATCTGATGTATTATCCGACTCTGGAACTCTTTTTTTTTTTTTTTTTAAAGATTT